>NC_090299.1:10429242-10732272 GCF_039906515.1 Pseudorca crassidens
GACAACATTCAAAGTACAAAATGGAGTACAAAGCCAGCAAAATCTTCTATTTTGTGGTGTTCTTGTCTGATACCATAACCAGACAAGAACACCACAAAATAGAAGAATATAGGTCATATAAATAAATTGACATGAAGACCCTACTATATTCTAAGTGTGGAAGAAAAAAGTAAAGAAGAACTTGAACATACTGTTATGATAATTTAGTTTCTTTCAGGCAAACTTAGACTCTTGAGTAAATTAAGGCCAAAGAGCAGGAAGAAAAGACAGAAAATGTAGATGATTGTAGTACAATTTTCATTCATTTACTAATTATACTCCTTAAAGAAAAATGTCACAATGTATTTTTTTTCTTATTTATGCAATGGTTGGAATCAATAGGCAATACAAACTACATATAAAGTGCTCTAATTTTGAGGTTTGAGGATGCAAAACTTTGAGGATGGAAATATGATTATGATACAAAATCAATTTAAAGGGCCCTATGTCAGACATTTCCCCAGTTTATAATTGTTATCCCAGTATCCATTTGTCCTGGAATGTCCTTTTTTTTTTTTGCGGTACGCGGGCCTCTCACTGTTGTGGCCTCTCCCGTTGCGGAGCACAGGCTCCGGACGCGCAGGCTCAGTGGCCATGGCTCACGGGTCCAGCCGCTCCGCGGCATGTGGGATCTTCCCGGACCGGGGCACGAACCCGTGTCCCCTGCGTCTGCAGGCAGACTCTCAACCACTGCGCCACCAGGGAAGCCCTGGAATGTCCATTTTTTAACAAAGTATTTTTATTAGTAACTAATCAAAATAAGCTGCAAATGGATATTTTAGAACTCCATTTTGTACTGTGAATGTTGCCGTGTTCTCAGTTAGATTGGCATGAATCATATGGCCAGTGAATAGAGGAGGGAAACCTTCCAAATACATTTTGCAAAGCCAGCAAAATCTTCTATTTTGTGGTGTCTTGTCTTGTCTGTGGTATTAAAATAAATCTAACAATACATTAAGAAGATCATACACCATGATCAAGTAGGATTTATTTATTCCAGGAATGCAAGAATGGTTCATCATCATCGAGTCGATCAATGTGATACATCACATTAACAAAATGAAGTATAAAAATCACGTGATCATTTCAAAAGATACAAAAGAGCATTTGACAAAATTCAATATCCATTTATGACAAAAAAAAACTTTATACAAATTGGATATAGAGAGAACATACCTCGATATAATAAAGGTCCACAGCTTAAAAAACAAAAATTAAAAACTGGGCAGAGGACTGAACAGACATTTTTTCAAAAGAAGACATACAGAGGACCAACAGACACATGAAAAAATGTTCAACATCACTAATTATTAGGGGAAAACAAATCAAAATCACAATTAAATATCACCTACACCTGTTAGAATGGCTGTTATTGAAAAGATAATAAATAACAGTTATTGGAGAGACTGTGGAGAATATGACACCCTCCTACGCTGTTGGTGGAACTATAAATTGGTGCAACCACTGTGGAAAACAGTATGGATATTCCTCAGAAATTTAAGAAGAAAACTACTATTTGACCTAGCTATTCTAACTCTGGGCATTTATCCAAATAACAGTAAAACCCTGATTCAAAAAGATATATGCACCCCTATATTCATTGTAACATTACTTCCAGTAGCCAAGACATGGAACCAACCTAAGTGTCCATCAATGGATGAATGGATAAAGAAGATGTGATGTATATATGCAATGGAATGCTACTCAGACATAAAAAAAGAATGAAATCCTTCCATTTGTGATAACATGGATGAACTTTGCAGGTGTTATGCTAAGTACAAGTCAGACAGAGAAGGACAAAATACCATATGATTTCATTCAAATATAGAATCTAAAAACAAAACAAAACAAATGAATGAACAAAACAAAAATAAACTAATAGATATAGAGATCAGATTAGTGGTTACCAGAGAAAAGTGGGTTGGGGGATGAATGAAATGAGCAAAGGGGGTCAATTGTATGGTGATGGGTGGCAACTAGACTTGTGGGGGAATCACTTGATAGTGTATACAGATGTTGAAGTCTAATGCTGAACACCCAAAACTTATGTAATAAAAATTATGTCATTTAAATTATTTTTATCTCCTCATTTCCCTCTCAAAATTTCTGGGTTTAAATAATCAATTTTATAGTGACTCTACTTAATAGTATTCATGATGGATAGATAGAAAATGTAAGAAAAATTAATTTTATTATACCATGAGCCGACAGTGTTACAAGAGACATGGGAGAGCAGGGTGATAACAGAGGTAAAAGGAAAGAACAAGCAGAGTGTATCTCTGTTTTCAATACCTCTAATTCATACAGAATATGCCCTTACCATAGAGACTGTCATGTAGCCTAGCACGATGTTTTTTAAAAGAACTTGAATTTAAAAAGTTCCAAAGGGTCATGAATGAATGCCTTTTGGATTTATCACTTTCACAATCTAAATTTATCAAATTTATATTTTATTCTAGATAAAGTAACATTCCTATCTATCTATTTAAAAAACATTAGTGGAATTTTAAGAATAATTTGTACAGATGAAATATAGTTTTAAATCAAATCACCCAGTTAGTAGATGTATAATCCTAATTTTCTTAAATTCACCTTTCTATGGATAAGGAGATAGAGGTTTATAATATTCAAGTAATTTGCCAAACCTTAATTGGCCATAGAAAAATGATTATATTTCGGGACTAATGACCTCTTAGACCAGATTTACCATAGACTTGCACTATCTTTCTCTTCATGTGTTTGCTTTTCAGCCGGAGGTTTCAATGGAAAGAGTATTCTGGGATGGAATTATTTATATAATTTACCTCAAAGAGCATTTCATACATATCTAAAGTATATATTTGAAGATTTAGAGGCAACCTATTTTGAACAAACAACAAACTCTATTCTACTATAATCCACACCATGAAAAAAAGAATTAAAATAAGCTAGATTTTGGATGCGGAGAGAGCCTAGGCCAGAAAAAAAAAACCCAGCCAATTCAAAAGAAAGGCTAAAGAATGTGAACATAAATAATTTCTCTGAAGTAGGTGTCTGTTTATAAGTTGAAAATTAATTTAAACTCCTCATCTCCATTGTATGGGCAGAAGTGACATCACTAGTATTTTAAGTACCTTTATAGATAAAAAATGAGAGTAAAAATATAAGTGAAATAGGATATTGAATCATCTCAATAAGAAATAGACTTATTCTTTGATTTGTGTGTTTTCTTTCAAGAAAGTTACTTTTTATCAAAAAACTATCTGAGAGAATTTATGGTGTTAGCAAATGAACAGCATGTATTATATGCTTGCATAGTAATTTGAAGGAAATATAGTGAACTCATATATATGTCAATTTAGTGGTAATGAAAAAGTATTATGTTTTCCATTGGTTAAGTGAGTACTAAAGCATTAAGTAAACACAAATATTTATACTATATTTCCAATGACTTTATTGAGGTAGAATTATTTTATTGACCAATCACGCACGCATTTTAAAAAGTAGATATCCCAGGTTCAGTGTTGGGCAGGTATATGTACACCCATTTCCTATGGAAAAATACTATAAAACTTCACACAACAAAATATTGTATAATGAAATGCATTTATTTTTTTCCCCAAAATAAATTGATCTGTGTAACATAGAGTATCGTTCTAAGAATATAAAATCTAACTCTTGCTAAATGAGCATATAATGTAGCTTTTGAAAAACTTAAAACGCTAACTGAAAAGCTTTATAATGAAAGATAGTTGCACTTGTAGCAAACATCATTCTACAAATAAACAGGATTTAAAATGTGAGGTAGACTGGTGTGACACCTGACTTAATAAACAGCAGCTGTGATCTACGTACGTTTCTATTAGAGGATTAAAGAAAACATTTTCAGTGCTAACATTTCTATTTTTTGTCTTATACACTAATTTAAAAATAGTGATCACTTGGTAAAATTGTTAATTCAAGTATTTCTTGCCTAGCCTGTCATGATAATTGACTGTAGATGTCACGCCACTAAAAACATCATGGAAAATATCCAAAACAAGCCAAAAGTTTCAGCTACCACCCTTAACAGAGCTTTTCTTTTTGCTAAAAATAAGAACTAAATAGAATGACCTGTAATTTAGTTGAGACGCAATACTAATTAATAATAAAAGTTCCCAAAAATTGAAATCAAGAAGGAAAATGAGCCTAAAATATCTCAATTGATAACCAGTCAATAGGTCCCATTTTGGCTGTGCTTGTTATATTCCAATCACTAGGCGAACTGCTTTCAATGGATTACCTCATTTAACTCTCAGAACAATGCTATTTCAAATGCTATTACAATATCAGCAGGGAGACTGAAGCTTAGAATACTTAATACTATGCTCAAGGTCATATAGCTAGTATGTTAAAATGCCAGGATTAATATCCAGGCCCTATGATTTCACAGTTATACATTCTTAACCACTACTGCTGCTGCCTCCCATCATTCGCTCAGGTTCCTAAAGTGGGGGAAAGGGGATGGCCACACAGATCCAAGAAGATGGAAGGTTGGCTTTGTTTAATGAGGAGTCTAGGTCCTACCCATGCCTTATCCGGTTGGCCTGCAGTATTGAGGACAAGTTTATGATGTGCTCTCATCATATTCTAGACACAGGGCTTTTCAGGGGAACGATGTCTCTCCAAATTCTCTCTCTCATGAATGAAGTTGAATGTGTTTACATGATTCTGGGATACATATAATCAGCATAGGAGAAGTACTGCTTGAAATATGAAGCAAGTTAGGATAATGATAGAGCGAGCAGGTTTTGTGAGTGGATGGATATACCACACTAATAAAATTAGAGTTCTTGTAGAATGAGCATAACAATAGTACTGACTCAGAATGTGAAGTCTAAAATGAGATATTATATGTAAATATTACTTATAAATAGGAGGGTTTTTTAAATTGTAGGTTTTTACATAGTATTGAGGTTTTATTGTTTTATTTTTTTTCCTACCTCTCATATATTACTTTAAATTTTTGACAAAGTAAAGCCTTTTTACATGTATTTTATTTCATGAAGAAAGTGCAGTTGTGGTGACTATTATCACCAGTTAGATCTATAAACAGAAGATGTTTTTAAAATACAATCATACACTGCTATTTAATTTTTAACTTAGCCATCAAATATTATAAGGATAAACGGTATTATAGAATGATGTTTGTAAGCAATTTCTTATAAATTCAACATGATATTTTTATTATTGAATTCTAATTTACTGTGATATCCACGGCAATATTTTGATCTTCAAACCTTTAGACTCTTTTAGAGTCACATCTCAGGGCTGTAAGCACACAAGTGCTCATCAAACTAGCCAGCTGCTTGGACTGTTACAAGGTATCAGTTCAAAACATACACTTAAACGCATTAAATCAAGGGGTAGAAATGACATTTATCTAAAAAATAAAATAACGTTTATCTCACCATTAATATTACTTTTTAAAATCACATGTGAGGGCTTCCCTGGTGGCGCAGTGGTTGAGAGTCCTCCTGCCGATGCAGGGGACATGGGTTCGTGACCCGGTCCGGGAAGATCCCACCTGCTGCAGAGCGGCTGGGCCCGTGAGCCATGGCCGCTGAGCCTGTGCGTCCGGAGCCTGTGCTCCACAACAGGAGAGGCCACAGCAGTGAGAGGCCCGCATACCGCAAAAAAAAATAAATAAATAAATAAAAATTTTAAAATTACATTTGAATACATCTCAGAAAAGCCATTTATGTATGTGCAGCTGTTCAAGAAAGTTTCCCTATAACATTAAAGCATTGTGATGCTCTACGACTGGGTAAATTAAAATATCGAGAATTTCAAAACACTTTTGCCAATATATGTAAATCTGTTTTCCTCAAAAGTTTAGAAGTGAGATTTAACGGGTGCCGTTTTAGAGCAAGTGTGTACCATACAACCTAACTGCCAAAGCCTCACTTCCATGTCAAACGAATCCAACAGATCAGACTGAGTTTCTATCCAAAAAGTCTGCCTTCATTTTTCAATTCAGAAAAACATGCTGATGCCTGTTTGCCTGAAAACTCTCTGGTTTCTGAGTTCTAATTCTAAGGTAGATAGGCAAAGTTTGGACCTTGCCACCGGTTTGTAACCTGCATGCTATAAGGTGCCACCACCCTCAATGTTTCACCTCTGTTCTCTTCACCCTCTGTCATGCACCTCTCCTCAGGAGTGATCATTAGGGGATAGAAAGGTGAGGTCATTAAATAAACTCTGTTTTCAACCTCACCACATTTTGCAATATAATATCCCTACAAGCTAAAAATACGTTTTTATCACCCTTAATGGTGGTATCTCTAAAAGGGAGGAAGACATACCTTCCTGGTAGTTAGATTAAAGGAAACTCCATGACTGTAAATATTTTAAATTGCTCTTTGCTTAGAACCCCAGCATTTTTGCACCCCACATACACCACAAAAACATTCCAGATAACACGTATGTCTTCCTTATAAAGTTGGAAAGTGTAGCAGGGGAGAAGGCCTCAGAATGGGAGGAATGGAAGGAGATACCTAATGAGCCTCGTCTACAAGTGCAGGTTCATGAAAGTCAGTTTTAGGAAAAAGTCTATATGGAAGTTAAGGACCTGGAAAGTTATTCTCCTATTCCCTAGGAGTGTGTGTGTCATAATTTGAAAATCCCTGCGTGATTCTATATTGACCTTTGAATAATTTGAGATGAATGAATGTATTAAGAACTAAACTCAATGGATTCACTAGAAATTTTTTTTTTTTTTTTTTTTTTTTTTGTGGTACGCAGGCCTCTCACTGTTGTGGCCTCTCCCGTTGTGGAGCACAGGCTCCGGATGCACAGGCTCAGCGGCCATGGCTCACGGGCCCAGCCACTCCGTGGCATGTGGGATCTTCCCAGACCGGGTCACGAACCCGTGTCCCCTGCATCGGCAGGCGGACTCTCGACCGCTGCGCCACCAGGGAAGCCCGAAATTTTGTTTTTAACTCCATTTAATGTAACAGTGCAGTGGTGTTAGTAACTCGAAATGGATTATGATTACTAGTATAACAAAAAAAATTAAGTTTTTAAAAACAAGTTTACACATTATTTTAATGTTTAGTTTAATGTTTGCTGGGAGTAGTTAATTTTATTTCAAAAGAAAGTAGAAAGAAAATATAAGGCAGTTTGCAGTTGAATTCAAATGATGCTTAGTTTTAAGAAAGGAAGCTATATCAATAATAGCAGAAGTTTTTCTGGAGAAAAAGTCAGTTTATGAGTCACTATATATATCATTGTTTCATTACTGAAATCAAATGCATGTAACCATTTATTCTCTGTCTGTTTAGAACTACAAAGAGGGATATAACTCATAACATATTTAAAATAAAGTTAATTCATATAGTCACATAGTCATTAAATAGACTAGTCAGTAGTAAAATTTTAAAAATATAGTTGTATGCATGAAATAGCCACGGCCTCTTTTCTTTATTGTATATTTGATCTTGTTACATCAAGATAAATTTTAAGAGCATATACATTATTATAGCCATCCCTTTTCTTTAGGAGAAAATTTAGAATTATCATGAAAAAGTATAATAACATGTTGAAGATCTTGACACGAAGCAGAAGGGTAAAAGGTATATTCATTGTGATTTTCATTTAAACGGAAGCTCATACAAAGCTGACAGTACAAAAACAACAGCGACAGTGAAAACAGAACCGCAAGGGTTTGCTTCTAAACACAGTGTAGTTTCTGTTTATCTAATTTTAATTTACTTTGATGTAATTTTTGTGGTCACTCATGAAAATATTAATCACATCTAATTTAAAACTGAAATCACATTTAAATAATTCATAAACATACTTTTTAAGTTCTTTTGAAAGATAATCAAGTTTAAATGCCAGTTTAAGTGCCTTCCTGTCCCTTAAGAAACCTCAGTATCAGTCTAAACTGTTCCTAACAACAGAAACAGAAAAATAAATGGTGTATCACTGGTTTGATGAAGATTCAGCAGAGAAAATAGATGGAGGTCTTCTTTCCCACAACAAAAATAATTATTAACTCTCTCATAGCCGTAGGTATCTAATAGCTCAAATTTCTCAGGTTTTTAAAGGTTTTCTCATAAATGGAGTCAATTGAAAAAGTAAGTGGAATCTGCTTTTTCTGTTGAAACCATTGTGTCTTCAGCTCATGGTTTTTCCACAGAGAAGTGTGCAAAATGACCTCTGAACTATGTAAAATATTGTTGTATTCTCTTAATCAATTTCATTTAAAATGTGGTTTAGCTTGAGAGGCTTTTGAAAACTTTTAAGATAAAATCAGGTCACTTGAGAATTTAACATGGAAATGTAAGTTATAACAATAAAAAACTATATATAATAGAATAAAGTTAATATTTTGGTCAGCCTATTTGTTCAAACTAAAAGTATATTATTTTCCCTCTCTTTTCAATAACTGGTTCTCCCTTTTTATCCTTCTGTTTTTTTTGCAAACTCGGGTGAGTGACTATTTAATTTCAAAAACAAAATGATCTAAATATTTGGTACATTGCTTATTTGGATGTTAAGCGTATTCTCCATGGAAAAGGTTTATAGCCTTCACTTTATAGGTTCCTTTCAGTTATAATTATTATAATTATATTATAATATAATTATTATAATATATATTATAATTATTAAGCTTTCATTAGCTCCTCTTTATTGATTTATATTTGTTTTTTAAACTGTTATATGGCTTCCCAACTAAAATCCATTTTGTAGTCTGAGAAAGCATCAATTTAAAAATATTCTTTACACCTTTACTCTGAGCATTTAATCTATTGAAATTTTATCTCCTTTAATTCATTATTTTCCAGTTTTTGGAAGGTTCAGGTCCTTCTTGTTTTAATTTGCCTTATAGGCTTTGAAACACTCAACCATACCTAAAATATATGAGGCTTAAGAAATATTCAGTACATAATTGCTGCTTTATACAAATCTTGATGTGAGTTATCACGTATTGAAGTTGCGATGGTTAAATTTTACGTGTCAGTGTGGCTAGGTTATGGTGCCCAGTTGTATTTGGTCAAACACTAGATGTTGTTGTGGTGGTATTTGTAGATGGAATTAACATCTACGACTGGTTTACTTTAGGTAAAGGTGATTATCATTGGCAATGCAGGTGGGCCTCATCCAATCAGTTGAAGACCTTAATCACAAAAACTGAGGTTTCTGTGAGAAGAAGGAACTCTGCCTTACAACTGTATCATAGAATTCTTGCCTGAATTTCCAACCTGCCTGCCTATTCTACAGATTGCAGACTCAAGAGTATAACATCAACCCTTGCCTGACTTTCCATCCTGCTGATTTGTCCTATGAATTTCACACTTGCCAGCCCCAACAATCAAGTGAACCAATTTCCAAAATAATGTATTTTTAAAATAAAATAATTCATTATATGTACATGCATCCTATTGGTTATGTTTTTCTGGAGGATCCTGATGGATACAGAAGTATGTTAAAGTATGTTTAATATCTGTATTTGTATGCATTTCTATCATCCTTGTTACCTAAGTTCTTTATAAATTACTATATATCACAGGCTAAACTATGATATGGATTTTACTTCCATGTAAAATAGGTGGTCTGCACTCAAATCCTCCATCACCTTTTACTTCCCCCTCCCCTAAGATGTTTTATTAGCTCAGTTACCTTCTAGTTGAGATGGGTCAGCACACAATTTCCTGTTAACAGTAAAGATTGAATGAACACATCTTACCTGTCAGGCACAGCTTTCATCTCATTCTTCATGGTGAGGTAAAAGCCACTGCAAGAAGACATCATTTGCCATATTTCTCATATGAAACTGTAGGCACACATGGATGGAATGCTTTAAGCTTTTTCCAAGAAAACAGAAAGAGTCAAAAAAGAAAATCGAAGTGTTCTTGAAAGCAGTGAGAGATTCTGGATTCCTAATATTAGATTGGGGTCTTTTTTTTTTTTAATTCACATAACACCAAAGGAACTCTGTAGAAGATGTATGCATTTTTTTCATTCCTGCTATAATATAAAGCATGTACTACACCTGAAAAAAAAAAACCATAAAGAACATACTTTTACTGTACTGACTAAATCAATATTGGTGAAACTCATTCTAAGACTACTTAGAAGAAGCTAAATGCCCATGTTATTCTTTAACTGTACAGGAGTAAAAACTGAATATAAATTGCTTTTACAAAGAATTTAAAGCTTCTCTGTAACTATCTTGTCAATTTTATTGGCAGAGATACCTACTTAAGGCATTTTATTCAAAATTTCTCTGTGAGCAAAAGACTAATAACGGCAAGAATACTGAAACCCTATCTTAGGAGATCCTAGTCTGTTTTTCCCCAGTGCTGTGAACATTGATTTGTTTGTTGTTTGTTTGTTTAGTACTATCAAAGCTTTCTCTTTATATGGATTAAAATGAATTTTGATGTCCTTTTGTATTCTTTCAGATTTTCTTTATACTGTAACAATGCTTCACTGGGTTCATTACCATTATGTCTAATTACTATTTAGAATTTTTCCTATTTACATAGGCCAGAAGAAAACCAATAATGAGTTCTACAAAATGTACACAACATTTTACCCTTTTTAAAACAATTATTAGAATAAAAGAAAGCTGATTTTTATGACTGGCTTGAATTAATACATGTAACTCAAATTATTATTGGTATAGTCAAGAAAGAAATGGAAAATCACAAGTACTTTAGGAATATGGGATTAATCTCTTTAATTGTATAAAAAAGAATGTGGAATTAATTTCTTTAATCATATAAATAATTTTCTATGAAATAAAAAATATGTAAGCAGGCATTTCGTAGAAAAATAAATACATACGGCCAATAGCAATGTTTATAACAATGAAAAATCTTCATTATTAATAAAACATTTAGCAACAAATATTAAATTATATAGCCTGCCTTCCAAAATGGCAAAATTTGATAAATACATAAGAACCACTGTAATCTATTAGGTAGGCAAAGAGACACTCTTAAATGTTTCTTTTTTTTTTTTTGAATTGAAGTATAGTTGATTTACAATGTTAATTTCTGCTGTACAGCAAAGTGATTCAGTTATACATATATACATTCTTTTTTAAAATATATTCTTCTCATTATGGTTTATCACAGGATATTGAATATAGCTCCCTGTGCTGTACAGTAGGACCTTGCTGTTTATCCATTCTATAAACAACATAGTTTGCATCTGCTAACCTCAAACTCCCACTCATTCCCTCCCCCAGCCCACCTCCCCCTTGGCAACCACAAGTCTGTTATCTGTCTGTGAGTCTGTTTCTGTTTCATAGATAAGTTCATTTGTGTCATATTTTAGACTCCACATAAAAGTGATATCATATGGTATTTTTCTTTCTCTTTCTGACTTAGTATGATAATCTCTAGTTCCATGCATGTTGCTGCAAATGGCATTATTTCATTCTTATTTATGGCTGAGTAGTATTCCATCGTATAAATGTACCACATCTTCTTTATCTATTCCTCTGTCAATAGGCATTTAGGTTGTTTTCATGTCTTGGCTATTGTAAATAGTGCTGCTGTGAACATAGGGGTGCATGTATCTTTTTTACTTATAATTTTGTCCAGATATGTGACCAGGAGTGGGATTGCTGGGTCATATGGTAGTTCTATTTTTAGTTTTTTGAGGAACCTCCATACTGTTCTCCATAGTGGCTGCACCAACTTACATTCCCACCAACAGTGTAGGAGGATTTCCTTTTTTCCACACCATCTCCAGAATTTGTTATTTGTAAACATTTCAGTGATGGCCATTCTGACCAGTGTGAGGTGGTACCTCATTGTAGTTTTGATTTGCATTTCTCTAATAATTAGTGATGTTGAGCATCTTTTCATGTGCCTGTCAGCCATCTGTATGTCTTCTTTGGAAAAATGTCTATTTAGTTCTTCTGCCCATTTTTTGATTGGGTGGTTTGTTTTGTTTTTGTTATTGAGTTGTGTGTGAGCTGTTTGTATATTTTGGAAATTAAGCCCTTGTCGGTTGCATCATTTGCAAATATTTTCTCCCAGTTGTCTTTTCTTTTTGTTTATGGTTTTCTTTGCTATACAAAAACTTGTAAGCTTGATTAGGTCCCATTTGTTTATTTTTGCTTTTATTTCTATTGCCTTGGGAGACTGATGTAAGAAAATATTTGTATGATTTATATCAAAGAATGTTTTGTGTATGTTCTCTTCTAGGAGTTTTATGGCGTCATGTCTTATGTTTAAGTTTAAGTTTAAGTCTTTAAGCCATTAAAATGTTTCTTATGGCAATGTAAATTGATTCTACACTCTGATATGTTGATAGTAACAGAGAAAATTCCTTAATTTTTTCTATATCTTGAGAAAATAATTTAAAATGATAGAGTTAGATACAAGCATGTGTGATATAGAGTTTATCCACTCTTTTATTTCAGTATGTTCTGAACACAGAATAAGTACAGGCACTGATGCTGTGGATCTTGTGGTCAAATAACAAACTTTCCTCGTCCTCACCAAGATTCAACTCAGCTAAGGAACAGTTGCCTTTTAAAAAGTAATTATACATAGTAATTTCTGTTTTATTTAAGCTCCATTACTTATCTCTTGAGTGACTTTGGGCAAGTTATGTATTCTCTACATACTTCAGGTTCCTCAAGTATGTGTGTGTGTGTGTGTGTGTGTGTGTGTGTGTGTGTGTGTGTATATATATATATATATATATATATATATATATATATATATATATGTCAGACAGATGAACACAGAGAATCACAAGCAGAAACCTCTGCAGGAACCAGTGCCGGGTTAAGAAAAGCTGACCTGCAATTGACAAATTGCTGAAGGCTCAGTGAAGCTGGAGTTCTGAAGTTTAAAAACTTAAGGAAGAACCAGTCATAGGTGGTCTCCCATACATTTTGTGAGCTTTACCTCCAGAAGCCCAACGTGGTTCTCATAATGAAGATTAGAGAAAAATCCCCTCATGCTTCCAGAACAGAGGGAGAGAAAAAAGGAACCATTTTAAAATACACCAGAGCATTCTGTTCTCCGAACAAGCCTTCCCTTTGAAAGAAAACTATTTTACCAGAGCCTAAACTGCTGGGATTTTGTCAAAGCTTAACTGACTTGGGAGAAGGCAAGTACCCACCTCCAGCCAACTCTAGCCATCCCGTTCCACCTACAGGGAGGGAGAGGGAATAAAAAACTGTGAGGCTCGAAGGCAGAGGCATAGATTCTCCAAAGGACAGTGACCTAATCTTGAGACTGTGAAATGCTTCCCCTTTCCAACACATTGCTAATGGCCTATTTACTGTAGTTCCTTTTACCAATACATCATGTCTGGCTATCAAGAAAAATTACAAGCATGCTATAAGGTAAAAAAAAAAACCTTGAAGAGACAGAGCAAGTATCAGGGTCAGACTCAGTAATGGCAGAAAGTAGGAATTATCAGACTGGGAATTTGAAACAACTATGATTAATATGGTAAGGACAGTAATGGAGAAAGTAGAAAGCATGCAAGAACAGGTCGACAATATAAGCAGAGATATGGAAATTCTAAGAAAGAATGAAAAAGATGTCCTGGAAATCAAATTAAGAATGTTTTTGATGGGCTCACGAGTAGACTGGAGTTGGCTGACGGAAGAATCTCTGAGTGTGAACGTATCTCAATAGAAATTTCTCAAATGAAAGAAGAAAGACAGAGGGAAAAAAAAGAAAGAAACAATATCTAAGCACTATAGACAACTACAAAAGGTGTAACATGCATGCATTGGGGATACCAGAAAGAGAAGAACAAAAGCAAGAGAATAAATATTTCAAGCAATAATGACTGAGAGCTAATTAATGACATTAATATCAGACACTAAACCACAAATCCAGGTAGATCAGACAACAGAAAGTGGAAAAATACCAAAACAAGTACACCTAGGCATATCATTTTCAAACTGCAGGGAAATAAATAAATAAATAAATAAAACTTTAAAGAAACCAGAGGAAAAAAGCACCTTATCTAATGGAGGAACAAAGATAAAATTCTCCTCTGATTTCTCCTCAGAAACCATGTAAGCAAGAAAAGAGAGAAGTTATACTTAAAGTTCTGAGAGAAAAAGAAAATAACCCGAGAGTTCTGTACCCTGCAAAATGATCCTCCCTAAATCAAGTCTTTCTCAGACTAACAAAAATTGGGAGAATTTGTTGCCAGTAGACTTGCCTTGCAAGAGATGTTGAAAGAAGTTCTTCAGGGAATTCCCTGGTGGTCCAGTGGTTAGGGCTCGGCACTTCCACTGCTCTGGGCCCTGCTTCCATCCCTGGTAGGGGAACTAAGATCCCACAAGATGTGTGGCGCGACCACAAAAAAAAAGTTCTTCAGAAATAAAGCGCTATGGGTTGACTTGTGTCCTCCTAAAATTCATGTGTTGAAGCCTTAACCCTCAGCGTGACTCTATTTGAAGATAGGGTTTAGGAGGTAATTGAGACTTAAAAAAATCATAAGCATGGGGCCCTAATCCGATAGGAATACTGACCTTATAAGAAAAGGAAGAGAGGAAGATCTCTCTCTCTCTCTCTGTCTATCTATCTATCTTTGTGTGCTCAGAAGGACATGTTAGGAAAAAGTGGCCGTCTGCAATCCAGTTCTCACCAAAAACCAAACACTGCCGGAACCTAAGTCTTGGACTTTCTTATCTCTAGAACTCTGCGAAAATAAATTTCTGTTTTTTAAGTCATCCAGTCTGTGGTAGTTAGTTATGACAGCCTGAGTTGACTCATAGAATTTGGAACATAGAAGTAAGGTACTGCTGTAACAAATACAATGAGAAAGTAGCTTTGGCATTGGGTATTAGGCAGAGGCTAGGGGAGTTTGAGATGAGTGCTAGAAAAAGCCCACATTGCTCTGAAGGGACTGTTGGGAGAAATATGGATATTAAATTTTATTCTCTTTAGGGGTGTAAAAGAAATAAGAGCTGAAGAGCAAGCCTCTATTGTCTTAGAGAATACATCATATATGATCATGAACAAAATGTTGGTAGAAATGAATTTTAAAGGCAAATCTGATGAGATCTCAAATGGTGATGGGGAACATCTTATTGGAAACTGGAGGAAAGGCAATCCTTATCATAAAGTGACAAGGAATTTGACAGAACTATGTTGTAATGTTTTGTGGAAGTGGAACTTGAAAGAGATGAAACTGATATGTAACTGAGGGGATTTCTAAGCAAAGTGTTGAAAGTGGGCCTTTTTCTCCTTTCTGCTGATATTAAAATGTGAGGGGAGAAAGATAAATGCAAGGAATTGTTAAGCAAAAAGTAACCAGAACTTGAAGATTTAGAAAATTCTCAGCATATCCATGTTGTAAAAAATGAGAAAGATTTTTCTGAAGAAAACACTAAGGGTATTGACTGAACAATGTGTTGATAAGGAGATTAGTATGGGTGTGAATCCCAGATCTAATCAGCCATTTCAGTAGGAGGCAACATGAGAGATGGGATTATAGCAGCAGAGACACTGCCAGGTTAAATCAAAGAGAACACAGATGGGATACATAAAAGGGAAAGCTTTCATACTTCTGGGATTCCACAACACTGGATGACAGAGCTATTTGGCTGCAACAGCGCACTATTCTTTGAGAAAAGGAAGAAAGACACCAAAGGTAATTCAGAGGTCATCAGACTGTCTCCTCAGTTTCAAAGAGTGGGACTACCACCTCCACTTTGGCAGGCCAGGCTGCCACCAAGAGAAGCCTGAGGGTTGGGTTGCCCAGCACTTCCATAAGGACTGGAACTTCCAGCAGAGCCGTGGGAGTGGGGCCGTCACATAGGGCCCTGGGGTAATGCTGCCATCCCACTAGGACTGTAGAGCAGAGCGTCTAATCAAAGAGGATTATTTTCCAGTTTTAAGATTCAGTTTAATTTTCACTACTTGTTTTGGATTTGCATAGGACTCATCCATCATCACTTTCTTTTTTCCATTTTCTCCCTTCTGGAATGGGAATGTCTATTTTATGCCTGTCCCACCATTTTGTTTTGGAAGCACATGACTTGTCTGATTTCATAGGTTCACAGCTAGAGAGGAATTTTGTCTCAGATAAATTGTACCTCAAATCTCACCTGATTTAGATGATATTTAGAAAGACTTTGCACTTTAGAGTTGATGCTGGGATGAATTAAGACTTTTGTGACTTTTGGAATAGAATCTTGTGTGAGGTAAGAACATGGATTTTGGGAGATCAGAGATGGAATGCCATGAACTGAATTGTGACCCCTCCAGAGTAATATGTCGAAGCCTTAACCTTCAGTGCATACTGTATTTGGACCTAGGATTTAGGAGGTGATGAAGGTTAAATGTAGTCATAGGGGTGAGTCCAATAAGTCCAATAAGACTATTGGCCTTATAAGAGGAAAAGAAAGAGATTTCTCTCTCTCTCTCCCTCCCTTGCTTTCTCTCCATGCGCACTCAGAGGAAAGACCATGTGAGGACAAAGCATCCATCTCCAAGCCAGTAATAGAGTCCTCCTAAGAAACTGAGTCCTGCTAGAACTCCAGTATTGGACTTCCTGGTCTCCAGGACTGTGAGAAAATAAATTTATATTGTTTAAGCCATGCAATATGTGATATTTGTTATGGCAGATTGAGCAGATAGGAAAATGATACTAGTCAGAAACTCAGATCTAAATAAAGAACAGAAAATCATTAGAACAGGAATAAGGTAAAATAAAAATGTTTATCTTTCTTATTCTTTTTTTTACTGAGTTATATAGTTGATGTACAATATTATATAGGTTACAGGTATTCAATGCAGTGATTCACAATTTTTGAAGGTTATACTCCATTTACAGTTACTATGAAATAGTGGCTGTATTTCCTGTGTTGTACAATTTATCCTTATAGTTTATTTTATACATAATAGTTTGTACCTCATAATCCCCTACCCCTCTATTGCCCCTCCCCTCTTCCCTCTCCCTACTGGTAACCACTAGTATGTTCTCTGTCTGTGAGTCTGCTTCTTTTCTGGTATATTCACTGGTTTGTTGTATTCTTTAGAGTCTACATATAAAGTGAGATCATACAGTATTTGTGTTTCTCTAACTTATTTTACTTAGCATAATACCCTCCAAATCCATCCATGTTCTTGCAAGTGGCAAAATTTCCTTCTTTTTTATGGCTGAGTAGTACTCCATTGTATATATATGCCATATCTTCTTTATCCATTCATCCGTTGGGTACTTAGGTTGCTTCCATGCGTTGGCTGTTGTAAATAGTGCTTCTTTGAACATTGGGGTGCATGTATCTTTTAGAATTAGTGGTTTTTAAAGCCAAAGGAATTTATCTATATGACAATGTTTTCAACATAGAGTGCCAAGTAAGAATGTGTTTGTAGATCAGGATTCAATTAGTTGTGAACAAGAGACAAAGCATTTCAGCAAACTAGGATTAAAGGGATTTTTACACATTAGAATATGCAGAAATGCTATTTAATAGATATAAAAAGAGAGTGCAGTCAGTGTAGGAAGCAATCCTATTTTATTGAGGTAGCAAAGGCTGACCATATCAGTGATGCTCTTACTGAGCATACATTTATAGGCTTTGAAAATGCATAGCACTCTACTAGATCATTTTGTGATTAATATAGACTGTTGCTGTTTTGAGTTTTGTTTTTGTCACGTATTGGAGAATAAAAAAAAAGTTTTGTAAGTTGAGTTCTATTTCCAGGATGACAGAGTTAGTAGCTCAGCAGACTCATTCCCCAGCAAAACAAACAACATGGAAAAAACTATTAAAACAAAACCAAAAGGAAAAAAAAAAAACTCCACTATTCTAAATCTCTGGAAATTGTGCTAAGGGCATAGAATAAATAAAGTGTTTCTCTAGGATAATCTACTAAAACTCAGTAAGATCAGTGAGATTCTGACATTTGAGCCACCACCCACTTTTTCTTCTGCCTCTTCCTACCTAGCCATAGATCAGCTGGATGGAAGTTTCACTTAGGGTGAAAATATCTAAGATGAAGACAGCCCTTTTCTACTCTCATGTCTCAGTCAAGGCTTACTCTATATCTCCAAGAGGGACAGACCACCAGCATTTCTCATTCCTTCCGACTCAAAGTTGAAGAGGCTAAATTCCTGGTGAGTATAGCAGAGGTCGGGGGCTCCCATCTTCAATTAGCCCCTTACTATCAGGACAAAATCTCTTCTCCAGGCACAGCAGACCAACAATACTGGGGCCTCAAATGCTCTCTTCCCAGCTTATTCACAGGGTGGAGGCGCTGCACCTGGAGAAATGGGTAGAGGAAAGCCAGGAAGAACAGAGGCTACTCTTGGCCCAGAACACAGACTAGAGGCTCAGATAGTTTGCCTAGGACAAGAAGCCATGCATAAAACAAAAGAGCCCTGAAGCTCTCCTCAAGGCACTAACTTTATTTGAAACAGAGTGTGAAAATTACAGCCTAAGAGCACTCTTAAAACAAGAGTTCCTTTGAATTAAGAGCAACACACTAAACCACAGGCCATTGAATTCACCACAGAAAACCAGGGCAAGAGACAGAGAGAAGAGCCCTCCTCGAGTTTAAACCTGAAAGGCTGGCCTCAAAAACTACTCATGCCACATATAATTTGATCAGACTACTGAATATTTTTCATGTCATAAGGCACTGTCACTAAAGAAATCAGTGATAATTAGTAGAGTCTAAGAAGCAGGTGTGTAATACCAAATAAAGTAGACAGTTTACCAGAGAGATCAGAAAAAAAGGAAGTGAATAGCTAGCTTGCTAAAATCACTGTCATATCAGTGTGGTCATAGCACACCCAAGACTGCTTTCTTTAAGAAGCCACATCAAAGTCTTCAGACTACAGGGGAAGTAGACTTCAGTAAAATAGCCTAGCTAAGTCACAAAACAAACAAACAGCAACACAAACAAATCCCAGAGAATGGCAGAGGGAAATCAGTATGAAGAGTTGCTATAATGTATTACCTAAAATGTCCAGTTTTCAACAACAACAACAAAAAATATAAGACATACAAATAAATATCAACATGACCCATTACAGGAAAAAATGAACAAAGAAACAACAGGCCAAAAAAAACAGGCAAAAGAAATTGCCAGTAAGAGGGTACAGATATCACATTTAACAAACAAAATGTCAAGTTAGCTTTATAAATATGTTCAAATTGGAATATACCCAAATGGAAATTCTGTAGTAAATAGTACAATAACTGACTCAAAACTTTTTATTAGAGGGACTAACAGTGGACTTGAACTGCCAGAAGATAAAATATGTGAATTGGGAGATAGATCAATAGAAAATACGCAACCTGGAAAAATAGAGAGAAAATAGAATGAAGAAAAATAAACACAGCCTCAAAGAAATGTGGGACATTTTTAAGTGCACCAATGTACACATAATGAGAGTACCAGAAAGAGAGGAGGAAAAGAAAATATCAAAAACAAATATTAGAAGAAATAATGGCTGATGAAAAACATTAACTTACACATCCAATAAGCTCAATGAACTCCAAGTAGGATAAATGCAAAATGATTCACACTCAGACATATTATAGTAAAATTGCTAAAACCCAAAAACAAAAATAAAATAATGAAAATAGCAAGAGAAAAACAGCTTATTGTGTATGAAGGAAGCCCAGTAAGATTAAAACCTGACTTTTCATCAGAAACACTAGAGGCCAGACGGCAGTGGGATGACATAGTTAAAGTGCTGAAAGAACAAATGTCAACCAAAATACTTATATATAGCAAAATACTTTTCAAAACTTAATGCAAAATAAATACTCAGATAAACAAAAACTGAGAGAATTTGGTGCTATCATTCCTGCCTTACAAAAAGCACCGAAGGAAGTTCTCCAGGCCATTAACAAGTATATCTGGATGGAATTCAGATCTACATAAAAATCAAAGAATACTTTTAAAGAGAATTATATAATTACAAAGACAGTATATATGAATTTTTTATTCTCCATTTTCTTATCTTATTTAAACAGGAATTGTATAAACATACGTGTAGAATTATACTGTTGGCTCTATAACAATGAAATGTAATAGTATCTGACAAGTTCACGAGGGATGTCAGTGGGAGCAGAGCTGTAATTGGAGTAAAGATATGATACTAGATGGTATTTTGAATGATGAGAACAAATAAATAGAATCAGAAATGATAAATAAGTTAAACAGAACAAAGTTTATGAAGATATACTTAATTTCATTTCTTTTTCAATTACTTTAATAGACATAAAATATACAAAGTAAAAATTTATAACAATATATTTAGGAATTGTAAAATATGTAAATATATACATATGCATATACTCATGTATAGGTACAGAGACAAATTATATATATATTATTTTATATGTAACATAATTATATATGTGATATACAAATAGCACTGAAAGGGAGAAGAGGAAACAGGGTTATAAAGGAGTGACATTTCTATATCTCACTGTAATCAAGTTAGTATAAATCTGAAGTAGTTTGTGATAAATTGAGAGGTATAGAATAAGCTCTGGAGCAAAACATATAATCGAAAGTAGAGTGTTGGAAAAGAGATCGGGATTGAGTAGTTTCTTCAAAAATGTCCATTCATTTTTCATAATACATATCATATAAAATATTCACTTTTAAAATTTAAATAGAATTAACTAAAGTGTTAATCTTTTAAAGAACTAATTTTGTTTTAAAATATTTTAAAACTCAGATGAAGTTTTGTGCCTAAAATGTCTAGTTCTGCACTCTTTATTATATGTTAAACTGATCTGGTGGCCTTCAACTGTCAGTTCCTCTATAATTTTCTTATCACAAAATTTTATTTTAATTAATTTCTTGTTTCTGGTTTACATCTCCAATAGAATTTGTGGGAAGTCATATGGCTTTTGACATGAACTTGAGCCCTTATGTATTTGAGAATGTCTTTTTGTTTTGTTTTCATGGTGGTGATGGTGGTAGTTTTTGTTATGTTTCATATTTCTCAAGTAAATACATAGGACTGAAATGATCAAATCATAGGGTAAATGTATGTTTTATTCTATTAGAAACTTTTAGTTTTCAGTGGAGAGGGCTTGTTCACCTTTCATTAAATTTATTCATATGAATATTATATTTCATGATGCTGTTATAAATGTTTTAATTTCATTTTCAAATTATTTATTTTTGGCTATGGACTTGGCTTTTCTGTAGTGACCACATGTCTTGTGTAGTTATAAAATGTACTTATTATTTTTAATATAATCACTGTAAATTTTTAAGGATTTCTTAGAATTTTCTGCATACAAAATCATAAAGAGACATTAGAGACAGCTTATAGAAATGTTTTTAAACTTCCAAATATTTGAATATTTAAAAGTACTTGCTGTCAATTTCTACTTTATTTTAATCTTAAAACATAGGAGGTTTTCTTTGATTTTATAGTGGTTTTGTCTGGTTTTGATATCAGGGTAATGATAACATCATAATATAAAGTGAGAAATAATTCCTCCTCATCAATTTTCTGAAAGAGATTGTGTAGAATTTATGTTAATTCTTAAATGTTTGTTCATAGTCTTGTGAAAAACCATATGGGCCTCCTGATTTCTGTTTGGAGTGTTTTCATTAAAGACTCAATTTACTTAAAAGTCGTAGGACTACTCATTGTATCCATTTATTATTGAATGAATTGTGGTAGTTTGTATTCAATGAATTGCCCCATTTTTTGTCTAATTTATCAAATTCATGTGTGTAGCATTTTTTGTATTATTCCCATATTCCTGTCATGTATGCAGGGTATGTAATGGTACCCCTGTTTCTCTCCTGATAGTGGGAATTTGTCTTCTCTCTTTTCTTCTTTGTTAGTCTTGCTAGAGGTTTCTCAATTTTATTAACCTTTTTAAAAATATAACTCTGTTTTATTGATTTTATCTATTGTATTTCTGTTTTTAATTTCAGTAATTTCTGCTCTTATGTTTATTTTTGCCTTCCTTCTTCTTGATTTGGGCTTATTTTGCCCCTCTTTTGTTAGGTTCTTGAGGTGGGAGCTTCAATTATTGATTCAATTATTTGATATTTTTTTCTAACATAGGCATTTAGTGCTAGACATTTTCCTGTCAGCATCTCTTAAGCTATGTTCCATAGATTTGTTCTCCTGTATTTTCATTTTTATTCAGTTCAATGAATTATTTGATATTCCTGAGACTTTCTCTTTGACCCATAGGTCAACTAGATATGTGCTATTTAGAACCCATGTGTTTGGATATTTTCATGTTATCGATAATAACAGATTTCTTTGTTTCCATGGTGGTTGGACAACATACTCCACATGATTTTATTTATTTTTTTTTTACATTTGTTGAGGTTTGCTCTATGGTCCAGAACATGGTCTATCTTGTTGCATGTTTCATAGGCAATTGAAATGAGTATTGTTCTCCTCTTCATTGGAATGTTCTATAAACATAAATAAGTATTCTATACATATCAATTGGATTCTCCTTTTTTGATGGTGGTGTTGAGTTCTTACACATTTTTGCTGATTTTCTGTCTAGCTGTTCTAGCAACTGTTCAGAGAGGAGTGTTGATGTCTACAATCGTAATTGTGTATTTGTCCATTTCTTTCAATTCAATCAGTATTTGTTTCACATATTTTGCAGCTCTGTTGTTTGGTATATATTCACTTAGAATTTCCATTTCTTTTTCATGGCTTTACCCTTCTGTCATTATATGTTATCCATTTCTGTCTCAGGTATTTTATTTGCTCTGTTTCTACGTTATCTGACATTAACATACCCATTCTTATTTTCCTTTAATCACTATTTATATATTTGTTCCATCCCTTTACTTTCAACTTGCCTATACCATTATATTTGAAGCAAATTGCTGTGGATAACATATAGTTCAGTTATATTGTTTAATCTGCCTTGACATATGTGTCTTTAATAGGTGTATTTTTTTTTTTTTTTTTGCGTTACGCGGGCCTCTCACTGCTGTGACCTCTCCCGTTGTGGAGCACAGGCTCCAGACGCGCAGGCTCAGCGGCCATGGCTCACGGGCCCAGCCACTCCGCGGCATGTGGGATCCTCCCAGACCGGGGCACGAACCCACGTCCCCTGCATCGGCAGGCGGACTCTCAACCACTGCGCCACCAGGGAAGCGCAATAGGTGTATTTTGATAATTTGCTTTTAAAAAGTCAAACAGAACATTAAAAATAAAATATGAAAAGGTAGTGTTCAATAATTTAAAAATCAATTTTACATTAATCCTTTAATATTTTTCACATAAGAACACCATGAGGTAGTTGTTTTTTGTTAATAGCATACAATTTTAATGTGTTTGGAAACAAAGTCCCTGACTTGATTTGAATGAGGCAGTGTTCTATCATTGAAAATACATGGGATAAGGAGCCAGACCTGAATTCTATTGAATATTTTGCTAATGTTTTATAATGTTTATATATATTATTTAATATTCTAAATCTCAGTTTGTTCTTTCTTAACTAGTGTTTTGCAAGGACCTAATGTAATGTTTGAAAGAGTTTCTAAACTATAAAATGCTTTGAATATATTACTAATTATTATTAAGCTTAATAATTTGCCCAATGTCACAGAATATAGTAGCTCAGTCTGGCCAGAACATGGGGTTTTGCCTTCCTAGATTTTTCTATAAAAACTCTTTTCCTAATTAAAAGCATGAAACACCTCTGCAGTTGTTTCAAGGTACATTTTAGAAATTGAATACTTTCAATTTCCCAGTATGTAACTTTAAAAAATAATTTATAATGGATTAATTTTACTTAAGTTTTCTTATATTTTCATAGAATTAGTAAAAATATCATACAAAATAGCATTGCTTATTACTTTTAAAACATCAAAAAGACATAAAAAAGCACATTAGGTCAGTTGTTTATAACCTTATAATTTTTATTAAAACCTAATTCAACTTAATTAAATCAGATTTTTTCAAGTGAATAAATACAACTCTATGGAAATAAATGTGCATTATATGTGCAATATTATATATACAAGTATTAAAGATAAAAGACAGGTTAGCAAGTGGAAAACTTGAAATTGAGGAGAAAAAATAATGTCCCATGATAACGTAAAGAAGACAAAAAATGACAATCTAGTTTAGTAATAAGATATTTCATTTTCTCCACAAAAGCTGTGAAACTTTTGAGAGGTGTAGGACAATAAAATATAAAATTATGGATGAAATAAAGAATTATTGACCTCCTGTGTCAGAAATCCTAATAGGACTGGTCCTATCCAATCTCAGAGAAAATGTGCAGTTAGTAGATTAGAAACAGCATAGCTACTTGGTTCAAGTGACCCCATGATTAAATTCAATATAGCTTAGAACAGTGACCTAAATGCTCTATCAGTCTAGAGTTTGAATTCTCAAAGACATATTTTCAAAGTGTAAGAAAAGGAATGGAGAAAGTAGTCTAGGAAATAATAAAGTAAAGCTAGAGCAGGGGAGGATAGGTGAAAAAAAATCAGCATTACCCAAAGAGGATAAAATTTTTTAAAAAGAAAACAATACAGGTACAGTAACTTTACTTGGGCAGCTGCTTTCAGCATACATATTACTTTACTTTAAGGTAGATGAAGTGTTCCTATGTTATTCTTTTCTGTTCTTTTTTTTTTTTTCCTGCAATGATTTATTCTCTTAGTGGTCATCACATATTAATGCTAGTAATAATTAAATTTCATATTAAGCCAGGCTGTATGCTCTTTCCCTGAAGAATGAATGCAGGTTAGCAATAATTCTTGTTGGATCATAAAACTGTTCCTTAGGAAATGGATCAAAGAAATTATTCCCTAAAGCCTATCCAAAGGAAAAACCTCACAAGTTTTGTTAAGTTGTTAAATAAAACAGTAGGCAGAATTGGGAAACTCAGTAAATGAAATAAAGAAATTTAGAAATGTAAAAATATTAACTTTGTATTGAAGGTAAAATTGCATTATGATGTACAATGATACCTGACTTAACCAATACCTGTCCAAGCAAGTCTCCATCAAATAGCTGGTGTTGCCATGTAACTAGAAGCCCTAAGTATAAATGAGGATAGCTGTAGACTGCTCAGAAGTTCCACAAATCAGAGCTTTATGCTAAAGCAAAAGGTATGTGCTCATAAAGTTACATAATCTACTTCATCAAAGATCAAACAATAAGGAACCTATAATGAGGAGATCTTTTTCAACAGACCAACAAGGTCTAAACTAACAACTGAATTCACCTGATTATCTGCCATTTCCTAAAAACTGCTGAAAGGTTTTTTTGTTTGTTTGTTTGTTTTTTTAACTCTAGTGCACCAAAGTAATGAAAGCCTGTTTTAGCAATTTGATTCTCGTTGCTTTAACATCTATGTTCAAATGCCAGCATTCAACTTCAGAAGGATCTTGATTCTCTATTAAAACCCATTTTGTAATTTCTGTTGAATTTTTTTTTTTAACCTTTCATAACTAAATTTTGGGGACAGTTTGTATTTTTCTCTACAGTTTTATGCTCTTCAGGAGTAGTAAAGAGCAACTCATGATTATGTAGTTTTATATACTTTTTTCAACTTCCATTGAAGTTGCCCTTGATTTCCTGAGCTAACATAACTGTGAAGGACTGTTATAGATTAATTAGTGATAATTGATGTACAAATGAAAGTTGATGTTATTGTTTTAGGGCTCTGTATCATCAGAGATGTTCTTGTCAGAGGCGGTTTCACTACATAAATAATAGAATCTGAATTTATGGGGAATTTTGGTAATCAGAACACATGGTTCTACATCATGCTATATGAATACTCACTATTCAGAAACTGTTTTTTGAAATTTCAGAACAAATCTAATTTCATCCACATTACACTCTTATTGGATTGGAATGATTATTATGTTTACCCATAGCTTAAGAATCTGAGAATATTACCCACAGAATTAAACCGAGAGATGGAGTCTAAGTAAATTGTGCAGAATCACACAGCCTTGGCAGAGAATATAGATCTTATTCTTTCAAGGTACTTCTTGTTATGAATCATTAACATTTTAAAAGTGCTTTTTGTGGTGTCACTTATATGCCATCTTCATGATTTTTGCCATATCCATGTATCATCTATATGGTTATTTATTCAATATTGTTATTTAGGTTGACCCACTTTTTACTCCAAAAAAATCTAAGTATGAATTTTTTTGTTGTTGTTTGTTTTGTTTGTTTTTGTGGTACGTGGGCCTCTCACTGCTGTGGCCTCTCCCATTGCAGAGCACAGGCTCCGGACGCGCAGGCTCAGCGGCCATGGCTCACAGGCCCAGCCGCTCTGCGGCATGTGGGATCTTCCCGGACTGGGGCACGAACCCGTGTCCCCTGCATTGGCAGGCGGACTCTCAACCACTGCGCCACTAGGGAAGTCCTAAGTATGAATATTTTACATCACCATCATGAAGGAAAAAACAACATACCTTGGTATAAAATGAGGGTAACTATAAAACATAAGCATAATGAAAACGGTTATTAAATTAAAAATTATAAATTTGTATTTTAAAACATGATAATAAAAGTAACTTGTTTTTTAAAAATCACTCACTGTCACTATTTATAATATAAAAATAAGAGCATTTCTGATTATTTATTATCAGCTTTATGCTACTAAATTAGAAATAATATGAGGGTTTTTGTATTATTAGAGTACTGCCTAAACTGTGTTATTAGAAAATAAGACACTAGAATATAATGACTCCAAAACAGAGAAGTTTATCTCTCTCATAGAAGAGTCTGAGGGTGCACGTAAAGGGCTGAGAGTACAGTTGGCTTCTATCTTTGACTCCACGGTGGCTAATACAGTTGTCACTCAAGCAGTGAGACATAACAGGAATGGAGAACATCCATATGCCTTTAAGTTCATGACCTTAAAGTGGCACATGTCATTTCAGAATTTTACATGCTATTGGGTAGAACTTAAATTCCAATGAAACCTGGGAAGTGTAATTCTAGTTTGATGACCACATGCCCAGCTAAAACTCAGAAGGAGAACCACTGATAATTAGCTAGCAGTGCTATCACAAGTTTAAGTAAGGCAATTGAACTCTGTAATTTTGTTGCTATTGGGATACACAATCCAAACTCACATACATGTGACCAGAAAGGGTAAAATATAATAAATGCCTTCTCGAAAAATATTGCATATTGAGAACTACCTCCTAAACATAAAGTTATGGTAAAAATTCATTCCATTATGGTTTTTTTCAATAATTTATCTGAATCAATCTCCAAAACCTGTTCTTTTGAATGTGTTTATTTAGTTATATTTTCAAAGTGGTAAAAATGGAGTTCTTTCACTAACTGTTGCCATCAGGTTTGGAAAACATTTTAGAATACCTTTTAGGCACTCTCAGGTATTTCTTCATAATATTCAAAAATTCTTCAGACGAAAATAACCTTGCCATTTAGATAATGAAAGAGACTAACTTAACATAATCAGGGTCTATAAGCTGTGGTTCCATATTTTTATCATGTTCATTCTTCCTTGGAGAGTCAATACGGAGAGATCGCTTTGTATGGACACATTAAGATTTTCAAATGAGCAACTATATTTACCAAATATGCAGTTTTCAAAGGCAGTTCTACTTATGCATATATTCTTGCATAATGAAGATTTTTTTCCCCAGGAAGAATTGAAGTGCCTCTCTCATTAGAAAATATGAGTGAAGAATTTGGAATACCACAGACAGTAGCCTCAGTTTGAAAAATAGATGTTTGTAGTCATTGGCCCAGTCTTTACAAATGGAGAAAAGATTCAAGAATGCTATGACCTGCACCAAATTTAAAAGCTGGAAAGATTTATCTGCCTAATTGAAGACAGTGATATGAAAGCAGCAGAAAAACATATACATACACTACCTGTAGGAAATTAGATGTACTGAATGTTCATATTAATTTACATATTACCTATTATATACTTCTGGGTTACATAACAGGGACAGAGTGAAACTCTTAAAAACTCGTTCCTGGACTGAGAGATGGTAGTCTTTGTGGGCGAGTGACAGTAATCAAATAAGCACACTAACTTTTGTAAAATTGCATTCATGACAAATGCAAAGAAAAAAAGGCTGATAGTGCTGAAAGAGACTGTATTATTTTGAGGAACAGTTGACGGAGGCAGGACAAGGGGATATCTCTCATTGCGTGATGAATGGGGTTAGACATGAAGAATAAAATAAATATCTAGGTGAAGAGGGAAGATAAGAACACCCCAGGCATAATAATACACAATTTTATACCCACACACATAGACATACACATATATATAGGCAACCACATATATATATGTATAAGTTTAGATATATATGTGGTTGCCTATATTTGGCTTTCAAGTCCTATACTCTAGAGGTAGGTAAAATTTATGATTAGACAAAAGTTCTGCTTGGAAAAATCTGGACCAACCACTTTGGCTGGATAGATGAGATCCCACCAGTCAGGCTCCATTGCTGCACAGGGATCAATAGCACAGAAAATTCATCAATGCTATGTACTAATTAATGGATAGTTCTGCTAAAGATATCTGGGCATGTTAGGAATAGAAAAAGAAGAAGAATGAATGCTGCCTGAGAAACCATTCATTCATTAATATAGTTTTCTCTAGTCTTTTAAAAAATTGGACGCTTTTCCTGCTCTGTTACCACTTTGAACATTCTGTAGCAGTTGCACATTGCTAAAATTACTTGCATCCTGTTTTGTCCCTTACATTAGAATGTGGATTACTTGAGTGTAGGAAACTGTATTTATATTGTTTTTATGATTTATTTCATTTATTTTTTAATTTGTAAATAACAGGTTTTTTGTGCATGTGATATGTAGACATCAAATGTTAATTAAAGACTATTATTAAAGTAATGGAGGGCTTCCCTGGTGGAGCAGTGGTTAAGAATCCACCTGCCAATACAGGGGACACAGGTTTGATCCCTGGTCTGGGAAGATGCCACAGAGCAACTAAGCCCATGTGCCACAACTACTGAGCCTGCGCTCTAGAATCCATGAGCCACAACTACTGAGCCCTCATGCCTAGAGCTCATGCTCAGAAACAAGAGAAGCCACCACAATGAGAAGCCCACGTACCGCATGGAAGAGTAGCCCCCGCTCACCACAACTAGAGAAAGCCTGCCCCACGCGCAGCAACAAAGACCCAATTCAGCCAAAAATAAATAAATAAACTAATTAATTAAAGGAATGGAACATTTCACTAAACTGGGTAAGATTTTGACTGGCAAAATAAAATGTAAATAATTTACTTAGAAAACAAAGATGTTTATAGGGACTGGACAGCATGTATACAGTATTTTTTACACTGAAATATAGATCATTAAAATCTGAATTTAAGATTTTCTCAATGTATTATACTTTACTTAGACTCTATCAGCTAGCTGGAAATCATGAAAATTACCTTATAAACTGCAATGTATTAATTCAAAAATTTTCATCAATATGCTAATATATTAGCTCTTTTCTAAAACACTAAGAAATTGTTACAGACACACATCTCAGTGCCATAACTTTCTCAAGGACTACTTGTTGGCTTATATTTCTGATTTGGATCATGGATAATGAAGACATGTTTAAAAACTACCAGGCACTGTAAATTGAACATATGCAAATACATATGATTCACTGAATTTAATGGACTTTCTGTTAAAAAAATAAAAAGAGAGACAACTATCTTTTACAGCTCACTAGAAATTATGTAATACTCTATGATATTAATAGTCACAAATATAATGTACCTCAGGAAATACAATCAGAAAAAAAAAGAATGATAATAACACTTTTATGATTATGTAGAATAGAAGGTAACACTTTTCAAATTAGAAAATGGTTTCTTTTTTATTTTTTGAACTAGGACATTTACACCTTAGAAAATCATACTTCCCTCAAAGAAAAACCAAATAATTATTTACATATATAGAAATGTTTTCTCTGTCCTTCAACCTGTTAAATCTATAGATATAGATATTAACATATGCTTTAAATATAATATTATATTGAAATATAGAAATTAGCTATAGGAAATTTATACCTTAAAATTAATCTTCCAATTCTATTTGTACTAATATGCCTTAGTTTTTGGTTTGCTTTGTTTTGTTTTTCATGTGTGTGTGTGGTATGTGTGTGTTTTGTCATCCTTGTAGTAACTCAAGAACCATGAGGTCACGAATAGATATGGATATATAGATATATAGGGTTTGGTATTTGATTAGATAGGTGTAGATAGGTATATATATAGATAGGTAGATGGATAAATAGGTGTAGATATAGCGACACACATATACGCATAAACATACATACATCTCTATATAAACACCTATGTATATACACACATAAATCTTTTTCTCAGTGTCATTGCAATTAGTGATTAATTTCTCTGCTTTACACTGATCAAATATATGCTGTTTAGCAATAGTAAAACCTAAAAAAAAAACTTTACTGTTTATAAGACAACTCAAAAATTTATTCTAACTCAGTGCTCTAGCATCAAGTAAAATGATTTCTTTCATTTTTGTATTTCAGTAAAATATAATTTTTTAATTTTTCTGAGGCTAGAGAGTTACAATACCATAAACCATCACAGGACCATTTTCCCACCATAGCTATGCCAAAAGTGCATGAAAGCTGAGGCTTAGGATAATGCATGCATTCTGAAAGGTGACATGAGAAATCTGGTCATTTATTCAAGACCATCCCCCAGAGTTGATTTCATAACTAGCTTTCTGTTTGCTTTAAAACGTCTTGGGTAAAAGAGCAAGAAAAAATAAGGGATATCTGCTACCACCATAGCAACTTAGTAGGAACTCAATTTCTGTTGGCATGTGACTTGATCTGCAACTTGAATATAGGTATTGGAATGGTAAGGAATGAGCAAGAGAAAAGTAAAGAAAAGGTGAGTTTTCAGTATACAAAAATAAGTATAAATACATAAAAGTAGACTGTTTTAATGTTTTCATAGTATGACAATCAAAGGGCAGGGTTAGGGGTCAGAAAGGTGAGACCTTCAGCCATACACAGTGAAGGTAGAGCTGGACCACATACACACTTTGCTCGAGGCCTAATATTTACATTATGTTATTTATGTTGTATTAAAACCACTTCACTCTCCTAATTTTCTTCTGGGAAAAATCAGTCCTGAACAGGAATATCAGATTTAGCAATGCCAAGTAGGCACAAGGAAAGTGAATTTAATCACCTAAAGAAACAGAGAAAAGGCAGGTTCTTCACAGATGTGAGAAGCTATGAAGCTCATTTTGCTGGCCTTGTACACCTACCTCCTCATTTCCTGTATTTTTCTCAAAGACACTGACCACTTGTACTGTTCCATAGTTGTGCTTCCAGCATTGCCACACTCAAAGGCATTTCCAATGCTTTTCAAATCCATTACTTTGTTCCTGATTTCTTTTTCTTTTCTCTCACCACGGCTTTGTTAGGTTAGTGTGACTAAAAATATCACAGTATTTTGGATATTTCCATTTTACCAGAGTACTCCTTAAAAAGTAGAAGTATAATTTGTCTTGTTACAGGTTGAAAAATATTTGTAGAAGGTAGCTTTGTACATACTTCCCATTGTTTATCAAGCACATTATGAAATGCTAGAAACCCCTCTAACACTAAGCCATCCCCCTGCTAAAATTGCTGGTCACCGTGTTTGAAGTATCTGCTTGACAGTCTTCACAGGTATCTTTTATGTGTACTTGTGCCTAACATTATTCTTATCACCACAATATCAGACTAAGCTAATTTACTTCATTGTTGAATATGTTCCCTATATCCTTGTATAGTTATAATTGAAGTGAGACTTCACCAGTCATGACTGTCAAATTTAAGAAAAGGACATTAAAAGAGAGCTTTCTCTTCTAGCCTTCATATAATTATTTCATTCAGTTGACATCACAGTAATGGAAAAGCATTAGAGAGTTTTAATTAAAGGAATAATATGGCATAATTTTATGCTTAAAACTGTCTCTCAGGCTGGTTTATAGATATGAACAAAGATCAGACTGTAAGAGAAAGTGGGGGTGGGTATATAATTTAGGAGCTTAAGAAAATAGCCCAAGGAAATAGTTATAGTAGCTTGAAATAAGGTTATATCAATGGCAGTACTGAGAGGGTCTATACTTGGGGATATATTTAAGTGGTAGGACCAATAGATCTTTCAAGTTAACTTTATATCGTTTATTTGGGGAGATGACAAGGATGATTTCTAAGTCTGGGTAGCTGGATAGATAAATCTAGCATTTAGTAATAGGAGGAAAAATTGGGTAGAAGCAAATTTATCAGTGGGCTATAAAAATCCATGGCTCTGTTTATATCATGTTAAGTTTGAGATGCCTTTTAGACACCCAAATGGAGATTTCACATGGGTTTATAAGTCAGGTACTGCAGTCAATATCTGTGTTAAAAAGAGAGATTTTGGAGTTAATATTTATAACTCCAAATATGTTATGTTAATATGGTATGTTAATTCATGGGAAAAATGAACTATCCCAGGGAAAAAATGTGGAATAAAAAAATAATGAAGATGGAGATTCACCCATACCAAGGTTACTGAAGGCTGACTTAGATACAAAGTGAACATAAGTCATGGGTGTTGGTGAGTTTAGTGTGAGAATTTTCAGTGGAATTATGAGAAGGCACACCTGCTTGGAAACTAGAGAAGAGAATATCAGTACAGTTGGAGACAATTAAGGCAGATGACTTTTTGTTTTAAGCAAAATATGATGCTACGGGGAGTAGATAAAGGAGTTAAAATGAAATGAATGGAAAATTTACTTACATTAAAGTGTATTCAGTGTAATATAACCAATAATAATACATGTTTTTATATAAAAGTTACTGATAAAATAGATGAGAAAATAATTGAAAAGAAATGAGATAATTATGAAGCAAAATTATTTATATGTTTAAGAACAGTGAAGAGGAAATGAGGAAGAATTTAGTCTAGCTAGAGTCGTCTTCAACTACGGTGATTGCAGTAGAGATGGCAGCAACTGGATTTACTGAAGATCAATTTTAGAGTTCGAGGCAATACAACTTGTAGAAATATACATTACGAGGTGTGATGGTAAGGCAGAAATTCAGGATGAGCCAGAATGACTTTACAAAGGAGAGAGGTTACTTGTTGCAAAGAATATGGCTTTGGCTCCATGATGCTTTCCATTCTCACAGAATTTTAAAATTACCTCTGATAGTCAGAGGAGTTGACCCTAATGATCTCAGCTTGAAGCACTGAAGAGAGTGGTTTTCAAGGTCTTTCTAGAAACTAGGTTTACCTAGTTTCCAAAAACCTGAGATTGTAACAGCCTTCATTGGCAGTTTCAGGGTTCACTTGAGCCTCGTCCACACAAAGGGCTCCAGCCACCCTCAACGAACCAATGGCTTCTGCTTCACTGCCACATTCTAAAACTTGCAGGACTTGCTCTCCTTGGCTAAGTCTAGCACAAAACCATTCAGAGAAAAGGATTCTGTAGCATTTGAAGCCAAAGAAAAGAATGGTAGTATTATGGAGTTGACTATAGAAAATCCAGCACATAATTAAATAATTTAAACATCTGTTTAAATTGTTAAACATAATTTAAACATCTGTTTCTGAGGTAGCATTTAGGCCATGAGAATGAGAGATTTCTAGGAAGAGAGAGAACAGCAGTAAAGAATGAGCCTTGAGATAGAATAGACTAGGAATAGCCAGCAAATTAGCTTAAAATAAGTAGCCAGTGAGTTGGGAAGAAATTAATAATTTAATTGATTACACAAAATACAAGAGAAAATGTTTGTTTCTTGATGGAGGAGTAGACTGTCATTTCTAAAACTACTGGAAGTTATCAAGACAAGGATAGAGAAGTGTTGATTATTTTGAGCAATAGCAAAATAGTGACCTAAAAAAATAATTTCAGTGATGGAATTAGGACATAAGCCAGAGAGCACTGGAATTAGAAAATTAATTATGAGTAAGTGTAGTCACAAAATATGAAGTGGTTGTTTGATTTTTTTCTAGGAGAAAACTGGGAAAGAAGCTATAGTTGCATAGAGGGTCAGAAAGATTGTTATTACTTATTAGATCTTAGATGACTCAAATATGTTTGTATGTTATTAGGAATAAGACCTTTGAAAGAAAGAAAATTGATGCCAAAGGAATGGGATAGAATATTATAAATGGATTCCTTGAGAAATTGAGAATTGAAGGGCTTAGCTAAAAATTTTATAAACTTAGGTTCAATGAGCAATTGCTGTGTGAATGACATGACCTAGAGAAATCTATTCAAGTTCAAATATTCAGTAAGCCCGACCTCTCCTTCCTGCATGTGGATATGGGAGATGCCTGCAAAGATAGCTCAGAATAATGGAACGATTTCTACTCACTCTAGTGTATTCAGTCCCTTTTTAACTCTTTTATTTACAGTAGAGTTTCTCAGTGAGGATATTGCACAAAATTGCATGAGTTTTAGCTAGAGACTTTGTGAGAGATGATGACTGAAAAATAAAATTTTTTTTAGTTTTACATACTGCAAAATGTAAGAGCTTGCCCTAGTGGACTTTGACTAAGCAGACTTTTTAGCAATTCTGATGAAAATCTTTCAGTTTCGTTTGGCAGTGCACAGTAAGTAGGGACCATGTTCATTTGCTGAGTCAATTCTCAGAATTTGACCTGAGAAAGATGTGGCAGTTGATTTTTGTTAAACTCTGTCTTGAACAGAGGGGAAAACAAGTCAGCTGATGATGTCATGCCCTCCCTCCTTCCCCTGACCTCTTTTATTTGCCACCAACTGACTCACAAGAGCAAACAGACTCTACTGTGGTCATAGGAAATTAAAGTATGGTTTCATTATAAAAAATGACTTGTTTTACGTTCCTCAACTCAGCTCTCCCATAGTGCTTTGCTATTATTAATGTTAGAAAGTATGGATTGTATAAGTTAGACATATAAGCTAAAACTCTCATATGTATGTGGGTTTCTCATTTAGTTTCATATAATGCTAATGCCCTTCTGTTTTATGTTTGACTACTGTTTGTATTTTACAAAGACCTCTGATGGTTCAATGTTGCAATTTTTGAAGATGAGGTAGATTTTAGAAGAGGAATATTCTAAGCCTAGGCTTACAGGTAATACTGATGAGGTTAGTGGTGAAGGACTACAATCTTCTGAGTTATTTCTATAGAACAAAAAGGAATACATACAGAGATAGATCTTTACAATGAAAGCGAATGATCAGTGAATTTTATGTATGCTCTGAATCTAAGTTATCCTTTTCTATTTTGCAAAATTGAAAGCACATTTACCTAAAATCACTGTCATTTAACAAGCAAATGTACAGATTATTATTTTAATTATAATTTTATTATTATTGCATGTAATTTTATTACATGCAAATTTTGGTGCATTTAATGTTGTCCCAGAGGTCTCTGAGACTGTCATCAATTCTTTTCGTTCTTTTTTCTTTATTCTGCTCTGTGGCAGAGATTTCCACCATTCTATCTTCCAGGTCACTTATCCATTCTTCTGCCTCAGTTATTCTGCTATTGATTCCTTCTAGTGTATTTTTCATTTCAGTTATTTTCTTGTTCATCTCTCTTTGTTTGTTCTTTAGTTCTTTTAGGTCTTTGTTAAACTTTTCTTGTAACTTCTCATTCCATCCCTCCATTCTGTTTCTGAGATCTTTGATCATCTTTACAATCATTACTCTGATTTCTGTTTCAGATAGATTGCCTATCTCCTCTTCATTTAGTTGTTCTTGTAGGTTTTTGTCTTGCTCCTTCATCTGCAACATATTTCTTTGTCTTCTCATTTTGTCAGACTTACTGTGTTTGTGGTCTCCTTCCCACAGGCTGCAGGACTGTAGTTCCTCTTGCTTCTTGTGTCTGTCCCTTGGTGGGTGAGGTTTGTCCAGAAGCTTTTGCTGTTATCCCTTTGATAGGGGGTTTGATTGGCATTGTGGTGACCAGAGCCTACCCTTGATATTGAGCGGAGCCTCCCCTTTGCTTTGTAGTTGTCACTGCCCTGTCAGGGGCTGGGTCTGCTCCCTAGTTGTTGGAGCAGAAGCCCCCAGATCAGGCTGCTCAGCCTGAGAACTTAATGGAGAAAAGAAGAACTTTATTAGTCTGATTAGCTGCAGACTAATCATTCAAAGGAGATATAGAGTTACCAGATAAAAGGACACAGTTAAATTTGAATATCAGATTAAAATGAATAAATGTTTAATATGTCTCTTTGTGCAGACAAAATCTCTATGTCCTTCTCTCAAGTTTGATCCAGAAGTAAGTACAGAAAAAAATCAAGAACTTTTTTTTTACAATAAAGAGAATTTTTATTGTTTACTATTACTTTCCACATCAGTACTTTTATACATATATGATCTTACAAGAGAAATCAAGAAACCAAAATATATGATCATAATTTCATACATACTTAATTTTTCTTAACCTGATTATATATTCAGCAACAAGATTCAAAATTTCATATAAAACTGTGTCTTAGGCTAGATTTTCATTCATACTACTTTAACTTATGGTTTTAGTAGCTTTACTATTCAACACTGTCAGCAGATTTTCATGTTGCAAATAGCATGAATTAAAAGCAATTTACAGCTTTAAATTAAATCTCTAGAACAAATCTTTATGTAAATAAAATCTTATTCGATCTTAGGCCAGTTAAATAAGATGGAATTATTATATTTGTCTTATAATTTGTTAGCATTTATATAAAAAAAGAAATTTTAAAATTCTAAGAAGTGTAAGGAAACTTAAGTACCTTTTTTATAAAGGAAAGTTGATGAAAAATTATTTTCAGTTTTAAATTTTTAAAAAATCCACTTGCTCTTATATCATATACGATATGTTGTATGTCATTCGTATTTGCATAATAGGAATTTGTGGCAAGACTTTTCAGCTTACTAAAAAAAAAAAAGGAAAACCATGAAGTTTTCTCTTTGTACACTACTGATTTGCATTAGAGTTGATAGCTTTTCTGTAGAAAAGAAGAATCATAGAAAAATGTCTAATATGTTGGCCAAATGAAAATATAATTTTGTACTAAAAATTGTTTACAATTATCATTATAGTATTATATTTACAACTTTCTGATCATGCTGATATACCATGAATTGTAGATATAAAAATTTTTATTCAGGGGATTTTTGAGATCTGAAAATGATTTATAGGATCAATACAGGAAAACAGAGCTCTTTGTCAATTATACTACTAAGTTCACGGCATGAGATCACTATTGTTCGAAATCCATTTTTGAAATAATTTACATGTCTCTTCCTCAGTCTCCAATAGAATTCCTCCTCTCACCAAAGAAAACTAGCATATTCTGGAAGATGATATTCACCAGACCTACTCTAAAAAAGCTTATAGTCTAATAAAGAAGAAAACTATTAAATAATAACCTCACAAATATATGATTATACCTTGTGGTAGCAACTATAGGGAAAGGAATCTTCCTTTGAGAATAGATTACAGAAGTTCTGTTTGACATGCAAGTGTCAGAGAAGGTTCAGGGAAGTCCAAAAAGTGGCTTTTCAGTAAAGATCTGCAGAATGAATAGGAGTGCGTGGGGAAATTTTGGATGGAAGGGTTTTTAGTGTACAAAATGCCCGGTGGAATAAAAACACTTTATGCATTAGAGAAATCTGAGAGAAGAGTGGCATTCCCAGAGAATATTTGTCCTATATACAAATATTTGTTGAGACCTTGTCATTTTTGTTGTTTGGGAAAGAAATCTTTCTCATCATAATGAAGCTTATGATGAAGGTGGACTAGAAGATTAGAGATGGCAACAGAGGAAATATAAAGTGGAAAAGGAAATATGAAGTGGTTATAGCAATTGTCTTGATAAAAGACAATCTTGAATTATGAGTGTATACGCAGTAGAAAAGGAGAGGAATGGATGAATTTGAGATATATTTTATAAACTCAGTTTGATATTTTTTATATTTAAGATAAAAGAAGTGAAAATGTAACAGAGAAGAAAAATGTTATGGGTGAAATACAGGCCACAGGCTTAAATAACTTAAGCAATGCATATGCCAAGCTGGTTACCAGAGAAGGATGTTCAGTTTGGAGTTTTTTAAGGTTGATATAGCTAAAGGTAGTCAAGAGTGAACCTTAAGCAAGTATTAGGTTATAAATCCTTGATCGCTGAAGAAAGATTTAGATCATATTTTTAAATTTAGAATTGCTGAAATAGGGAAATTAGTTAAAGCCATTTGAATGAGTGAGTTTTGCAAATGAAAAGTGTATAAAGAGTGAGAAAAGAAGAAAGTCCAAGACACAACTTTGAAGAACAGATGTAACGGTTTGATTAGAGAAGTAAATTGATAAAACTCAAGTAGCCAGAGAGTAAGAAGAAGCCAGAACTGTGTGTTGTCATTAAATAAGGAGAAGAAAGAGAGCATGTGTTGTTCAGAATGTTGTTGAAAGACTTAAAGCAGAACTAAAATTAAACATTGTAAAGATCAGTGTGAAGATCGCGTTGGCAGTGTAAAGACAATGGTAAACTTAGCAAGAAAAATGTTGAAATACTCAAGTACAGAAGCCCAACATAAGTGAATGGAATAAAGTAGCAGATATGAACATTTTCTTTCTCAGTTCCTCCATAACCACCTTATTTTGTGTTAAGTGGCTATTTCCTAGGGTATCTTTTCTATTCTCTTGCCATTTTTTTTGTACTACATATTTTGAATTTGTTTCTTCATGGTTTCCCTGGGGATTATTACAGTAAACTATTTGGTACATAATAATATAGTTTATATTAGTAACAACTTAATTACAAAAACATAAAAATATTTGTTTCTACATAATTCCACTCCTCTTTATGCTGTTATATTCACAAATTACATCTTTATACATTGTGTGCCCATTAACATATATTCACAAGCATTTCTTTATGCAGTTTTCTTTTAAATAAGATAGAAAAAAAACAAAAAAGTACAGTCATACTATCTTTGTTTTTACACATGTAGTTACCTATACTACAATTCCTTATTTTTTTCTTAGTTTCAAGTTACTGCCTAATTTCTCAGCATTTTTTGTAGAGTAGGTAAGCTGGCAATAAAAGTATCCCTTTTTTTTTAAAAATCTCAGAATGTCTTAATTCCTCCCTCATTTTGAAAGATATTTTTTACAAATATAGAATTTAGGTTTTGCAGTTTTTTACTTTTCTTTAAGCAGTTTGAATATGTCTTCTCTTTGACATCTGGCCTTCATGATTTCTCATGAGAAATCAGGTGTAATTTGATAAAATCAAATCTTACTATGGATCCCCTAGCATGTGAGGAGTCACTTCTTCCTTGCTGCTTTCAAGATTCCCTCATTGTTTTGGCTTTCATCAGTTGATTTTTTTTTTCATCAGTTGATTTTGATGTGTTTAAGCATAGCTTCTTTTTAGTTTATTCCACTTGAAGTTTGTTGAGCATCTAGGATGTATTGGTTAATGAATCTCTTTCATCAAATTTGGAAAGTTTTCTGCCATTATTTCTTCAAATACTCTTCTGCTCCTTTCTCTCTCTGAACTCCTTCAGGACTTCCATTATGCATATGTTAGTATGCTTTAAGTTGTGACACAGGTCTTTGAGGTTATTTTAATTTTCTTCAGATGAAAATCTCAGCTGACTCATCTCCAAGTACAATAATTCTTTCTTCTGCATGCTTACAAAATATTAGTCCCTCTAGTGGATTTTTCATTTTAGTTGTATTTTTCAACTCCACTATTTGTGTTCAATTTCTCTTTAAACTTTATATCTCTTTATTAATATTCTTTATTTAATGAGGCAACATTTTAATGCATTCTATTAGTACTTTTAACAAGGTTTCTTTTAGCTCTTTGCACATACTAGAAATAACTGAGTTTGTCTACTAAATATAATGTCTGTGGTTCCTCAGATTGTTTTGATCACTGCTATTTTTGTGTATGTGCCACAACACTGGTTTCTTTGTGTGCCTCATAATTTTTGGTTAAATTTTAGACATTTTGAATATTATAATGTGGCAACTCTGGAAATCAGAGTTTCCTTCCTCTGCATAGTTTGTTGTTGCTGCTTGTTGTACTTACTGGTTGTTTGTTTGTTTAATGAATTCTCTGCATTAATTTTATAAAGTGTATATTCTTTCTCATATACAGCCACTGAAGTCTCTCCTCTGTTAGCTTATTGTCTAATGATTGAACAGAGTACTCCTCAAATGCTTTAAACCAAAAGTTCTCCCAGTTCTGTGTGTGGGTTTGCAGAGGGGTTCTGTGTTTGTTAGGGAACACCTTTAAGACTCGGCCAAGAAGTTTATAACTTTACCTTAGCCTTCAAATTCTGCACATGCAGAGTCTCAAGGCCAACCAGATATGAGAGGTCAGGGGGTTTTTAGGTCTTTCCCAAGCATGTGCACAGCCCTGGGCATGTGTATGTCCTTCTAGTTGCCCAAAAATATGTCAAGCCTTTTCAGAGGCCTTATTCCCCAAGGAATCTCACTCTCCAGCCTTTCCTTCCAAGCTTTTTGGCTGGTTAAGTATCTGCCTCTACTACTAACCATTGACTCAGCAGCAGTGACTAAAACATTTTTCTCTGAGCATTTTGAACAAATGTCCCTGGGCAGCAGCTTTAAAAAAGGCAAGTTCTGGTTTGGTGAAATAAAGACAAGCCTTTTGAGTGGGTTTTCCAAGAAATCACCAGACATATCAAATAAGGACAATTTGTGAATGAGTTTCATTCTTCTCTTACATGTCCCAGTTCTGGGAATATGGCCTGTTATTTTCAAGGTTACCACTGAACTGAGGAGCAAAACGGGAATCTAGGGTTAGTTAAAACACCACAAAGCTCACTGTTCTTAAAAATATTCAATGTTTTGTTTTGTTCCAAAGGAAGTGCTCCCCACAAGCTTTTGATTAGTTTCCAAGGCTCTGATCATGTTGATTCTGACAGTTTTGCCAGGTTTTTAAAATTACTTTTGTATATGAGCTGGCTTTTGGATTTCTTACTCAGAAATAAGGATATCAACAAAAACCACATGATCATATCAATAGATGCAAAAAATGCATTTGATAAAATTCAATGTCCATTCATGATAAAAACTCTTACCAAAGTGATATAGAGGGAACATATCTCAACAATAAAAGTTATTTATGACAAGCCGATTGCCAACATAATACTCCATGGTAAAAAACTGAAAGCCTTCCCACTAAGATCTGGAACAAGACAAGGATGCCTACTGTCACCACTTCTATTCAACGTAGTATTGAAAGCCCTAGCCACAGCAATCACACAAGAAAAAGCAATAAAATATATCCAAATTGGATGAGAAGAGGGAAAGTTGTCATTAAATGCTGATGACATGACAATATATATGTAGAAAACCCTAAAGCATTCACACAAAAACTACTAGAACTGATAAATGAATTTAGCAAGGTAACAGGATACACGATTAACATACAGAAATCTGTTGCATATCTTTACACTAACAATGAAATATCAGAAAGGGAAAGTGAAAAAACAACCCTTTTACAATCACATCCAAAAAAAACCCAAATTACTTAAGAATAAATCTGACCAAGCAGGTTTATAAAACATTGATCAAGGAAACTGAAGATAATTCAAAGAAATGGAAAGATATCCCATGCTCTTGATTTGGAAGAATTAATATTGTTAAAATGGTCATACTATCCAAAGCAATCTACAGATTTAATGTGATCCCTATCAAATTACCTATGACATTTTTCACAGAGCTAGAACAAATACTGCTAAAATTTATATGGAACCATAAAAGACCCAGGATCACCAAAGCACTCCTGAGGAAAAAGAACAAATCTAGAGGCATAACCCTCTCCCACTTCAGACAATACTACAAGGCTACAGGAATCAAAACTTCATGGTATTGGCACAAAAACAGACATATGGTTCAATGGAACAGAATAGAGAGCCGAGAAATAAACCCACACATCTACGGTCTATTAATCATTGACAAAGAAGGCAAGAATATACAATGGAGAAAAGACAGTCTCTTCAGCAAGTGGTGTTGGAGAATTTGAACAGCTGCATGTAAATCAACAAAGTTAGAACACACCCTCTCACAATACACAAAAATAAACTCAAAATGGCTTAAAGACTTAAATATAGGACATGACCCCATGAAACTCCTAGAAAAGAACATAGGCAAAACATTTTCTGACATAAATCATACCAATGTTTTCTTAGGCCAGTCTCCCAAGGCAATAGAAATAAAAGCAACAATAAACAAATGAGACCTTATCAAACTAATAAACTTTTGCACAACAAAGGAAACAAAACAAAAAGACAATCTATGGACTGGGAGAAAATATCTGCAAACAATGTGACTGACAAGGGCTTAATTTCCAAATTATACAAACAGCTCATACAATTCAATAACAAAAAAAGCAACCTAATCAAACAATGGGTAGAAGACCTAAATAGACATTTCTCCAAAGAAGACATACAGATGGCCAACAGGCACATGAAAAAATGCTCAACAGCACTAATTATTAGAGAAATATAAATCAAAACTACAATGAGGTATCACCTCACACCAGTCAAAATAGTCATCATTGAAAGGTCTACAAACAACAAATGCTGGAGAGGGTGTAGAGAAATGGAACCCTCCTACACTGTTGGTGAGAATGTAAATTGGTACAGCCACTATGGAAAACGGTATGGAGGTTCCTTAAAAACCCAAAAATAGAGCTACCATATGATCCAGCAATCCCACTCCTGGGCATATATCTGGAGAAAACTTTAATTCGAAAATATACATGCAACCCAATGTTCATAGCAGCACTATTCACAGTAGCCAAGACATGGAAGCAACCTAAAAGTCCATCAACAGATGAATGGATAAAGAAGATGTGGTATGTTTATGCAATGGAATATTACTCAGCCATAAAAAAATGAAATAATGCCATTTGCAGCAACATGAATGAACCTGGAGATTATCATACTAAGTGAAGTAAGTCAGAAAGAGAAAGATACCATATGATATCACTTATATGTGGACTCTAAAATATGACACAAATGAACTTATTTATGAGCAGAAATGGACCCACAGACATAGGAAACAAACTTATGGTTACCAAAGGGGAAAGGGGTGAGGGAGGGATAAATTAGGAGTTTGGGATTAGCAGATACAAACTACTCTATATAAAATAGACAAATGATATGGTCCTAAAATTTTTTTTTAAATAGGGACATCACTGACATCACTCTATTAATACATTTGTGTTAAAGAAATGTTAAAGATGAGTAATATAGAGGATTATTATTATTATTATGTCTACTAATCTTTTATTTTTTTCCACACAGAAACAATCTTACTGAAATAAATTACACAGAGCATCTTAACTATACTTATTTTTTTTGGCCATACCACACGACCTGTGGGATCTTAGTTCCTCTATCAGGGACTGAACCTAGGCCATGGCAGTGAAAGTGCCAAATCCTAACCACTGGACCACCAGGGAATTCCCTTAACTATACTTGAAATATGTGTTATTATTATTATTTATGACTGAGCATTTAAATGGCTAGCTACTATCATAGTTTATGAGCTAAACTGACCTTTCTTCTTTTCTTTTCTTTTAACTTGCACAACTTATTTTCAAACTGGTTTGGGGACAGAGACAGGTTTACCATAGTTAGGCTGTGAAAATTGTACTCGTGATAACTGTACTGAGATCTTAAAAGCCATACTGGTGTTATTGGCAGCCATGTACTCCATTTATATGGATGGTTCCACTCCAAATAACTCTGAGCCCAATTTGGGGAAATTATGTAAAATTGATGATAAAATTATGAGAAGTTATGTGTATAGACATAACACATTATTATATTTTCATCAAGAAATCATTCTTACAAGTATTAGGTGTGTGAGAGAATTCAATAAATGCTACAATATTTTTATTTTATGTTTGGAAAATAATTAGATTCCATGTTTTTACCAAAGTTGTGAAGAGTTTCAGGAAGAACGAATCATCACATATTTAACAGAAGACAAAATACAATGATTCTTTTAAACTTTTAATACAATAGCCACAAGTTATAAGAAACATTTTAATGGTTCTTTCTTTTTTTCTTTTTTTTTTTTTTTGTGGTACACGGGCCTCTCTCTGTTGTGGCCTCTCCCGTTGCGGAGCACAGGCTGCGGACGCGCAGGCTCAGAGGCCATGGCTCACGGGCCCAGCGGCTCCGCGGCGTGTGGGATCCTCCCAGACTGGGGCGCGAACCCGTGTCCCCTTCATCGGCAGGTGGACTCTCAACCACTGCACCACCAGGGAAGCCCCCTAATGGTTATTTCTTGAAGGTAATTTATCAGTTATTATAAAATATATTGCTTCCTTTATCATCATCGTTATATTAATCATATTCGTCTTCATCGTTACATTACTAAAAATTTTAAAGACAACACTAGAAATTTGTTTCCTCAAACCTTTGTCCAAGATTCACTTTAATGCTCTACACGGCACTGATATTCCTAAATTTTGTATTGCACTGCAAAACGGTGCATATGAACATCAATTCATGGATTGAATTATACAGAAAAGGAGAATGAATTATTTAGTGATTAGAACACGAATAGGTCTACAAAATGCTGGACTATCCTCAGTAAAACGTGAACTTTTACTTATCTAATCTCATTCTCTTGCCAATATTTCCAGCTGTGAAATGGATGTACCTGTTTCTGACTATGAAAATATTTTCCCTGAGAACAGTATTTTCCCATTTATTTTTAATTGCCTTGAGAGACTCTGATGAGATGCAGTATAGAAAGAGCTATACTGTCGTTTCAGGAGATGTTATCACACTTTCTTAACACTGAAACTTCACAGCTTACTACTAGGTAGAAATGGGGATTTATCTTTGGTGATGATGAAAGGCATCATATTCAATAGAAATAGACAGCGATGTTAAAAAGATTCTCAAGAATACTACAAGGAGGAAAACTATTATAATATAATAACTTAAAATAAAAATACATTCTTGTTCTTTATGTACATTTTCTACTAAAATATTATTTAACATAAACTTGAGACTGTTGAGAGCATTAAAGGGAAAAATATGTATAATGAAAACATTAGTTATCTTTTTCCTTTATATTTTTTAATGGTAATAAATATTTCCTGACTCAGTTCAGAAAATTTGATTAACTCAAAAATCAAAATGCTTGGAGAATAAAAATGTCCAGAAGTAGTTTAAACAGGGAGCTTCATGTGGAAAGAGATGGTCTATTGACAGTTTTTTAGGTTGACACACTGCCATTCACACACCTTTCAGTGGAAAAACAGCTGCCACGTTTTAACTTATTCTATTAAAAAAAAAAATAAGGAAAGTCAAAAATAAGCAAGCTGCCCTACTGAAAAGAAATGTTATCACATTTATTGCTTTAAAATGACAGATAAGAGTAAAGGTCTATTTTCTCTGTTCACAGATAAGTGAACTTCTGATGATTCAAGGGTGAAAACTCTAAAGTTTGATAAGAAATGGTTTGATAAGAAATGGCACTTGTGTTGCTAATATAAAAAGATGCTGGGATATCAGAGAAGTTTCTGATTCATCACAAAACAATATCTATGTTTGCTGACTTATCAGAAAGCAGCATTGCATAGTGCTTACCAATGCAGGGTGCCTAGGCTGGGAATTCAGCTCTGCCACCCACTGATTGTATACAACTTGAGAGCAGTTTTAATAACATCTGTGTCTCAGTTTCTTCACTTGTATAATGAAAAAATAACCTATTTCATAATATTGTGATACAAATTAAATTAGTTAGTACATGTTAATTGTTTAGAACAATGCCTATAAGTCAGGATAGTTATTTGAAACCCTATAGACTATAGTAGCTTGAAATTGTATTTTACTTCTTTTATGTATGTAATTCTATTTCACCAACTCCTAAGTGTTGACGTATGGCTGTTAGTCAGAATCACATTTTTGTTGTTGTTGTTTAACTTTTATTTTATTTATTTTTGTACAGCGGGTTCTTACTAGTTATCTATTTTACACATATTAGTGTATACATGTCAATCCCCATCTCCCAATTCATCCCACCACCACCCCACTGCTTTCCCCCCTTGGTGTCCATACATTTGTTCTCTACATTTGCATCTCTATTTCTGCCTTGCAAACCGGTTCATCTCTACCATTTTTTCTAGACAGAATCACATTTTATGTAAGAAAAATAAATGGCTGCCTTAAGGATTTAATGTCCAGGAAACCTGAAGGTCTCAAATACCCAATATTTAACAACTCTCCCTTCAATGGAAATATATTAGTTGGAGTAAAAGTACTGTCGATTTTTTTTTTAATTTTTGAATTTTATTTTCTTTATTTTTTTATACAGCAGGTTCTTATTAGTTATCCATTTTATGCATATTAGTGTATATCAATTTCTAATTCATAGAATTCAGTATTAAATATTCATTTTTTTAAGATAAGTTTTTCTTCTCTGATAAAATGCAAATATTTCAGGAAGCTATTGAGTCAAGCATGCCTTAATGTAAATAAACATATCACCTCCTGTTTATATACCAGAATTTATGTATTTATTATTTATTCAATTGTATTTAGAGAGAGATTCTCTTTTTTCTTCTTTTCTTTTCCATTTTCTTTGTGGACATTAAAGTCCTAAGATCACTAGATTTGGGACAACACAAGGTTGGCTCATTTCTGGTAGTGGATAGGGAAGATGGTGTTGCCCAGAGTAGAGTATGAGAGCCCCAGCAGGATAAGGAAGGCATCCAGTTAATTTTTCAAGGAGATGAGGCAACATGTTGGCAGTTTACTACTGCCAACAGTAGTAATGATTTTACTTAGTTATTCATGGGAGTTTATGGAATAAGAGTGAAGAAATATGAAAAGTGAAGATATGAGTGAGAAAACAAATTTTAAGATTTTATTAATTCATATACTGTTGCCCATCTTTCTATTTCTTTATTCCACATAACTTGGACTTCTATGTCTTATAGATTGACTACTCAATGTTAATAATCAATATGTACATACAGTGCATAGATTACATTGTCTAATGTCATCCTCTCCAATAATTGAAAGATCAATATTATTTTCCAAAAGTTAAAAAAAAAATTCAAGCTTAGAAAGATGGGGGAATGCCAGAAAATCCTGATTTCTGACCTGAACACTTTCTGTCACACCGTTTGGCCTTATGTCACTATTTAAATCACTGTTATATAGTACAATAAATAGGCACAAGGAGTTAAATAATACCTCATGATATGATAAAGGCATTATTTAAGAAATCACTTCAGTATGTCACATTATTGACCCATTTAAGATGAAAGGGTAATATTTATAAATTTGTGATCTGAAGTAAAACTACCTGAATTTACATTTCAATTCTAATGTTTTCTCATTGTACAATTTGGGATGATCAATTTAAACTTTCTAAGACTCAGTCATTACATCTGTAAAAGGAAAATAATAGTAGTATTCCATTCATAGGATTGTGGTAAGGATCAAATGAGTTAATACAGTTAATAAATTTAGCTCAAAATCCAGCAAATGATATATGCCAAAAAATATAGAAATTAGTATCATTATTAATGTTATAATTAAGATAGACATTTATGTAATAATAACTGTTGGTGTATTTCTTGTAAAGTGAGTTATTCCAAAGGAGAAACACTATGAGGCAATTAATAAGTGGACTGATATAGAGGGGAAATTTGCGAAAGTAATTACATGCTCGCCTCTGCATAAATGAGAACAGAATGAATAACATAACCAAATTTTAAGATTAATTTGTAATTTAGACTGTCTAGATTTCAATTACTTAAACTTTTATTATATTTCAGGAGCAGAAATGAATTTGAATGTAGTACATTCATAAATTTTCCATAAAATTCTATAGGTGCAGCTTCTAATCATTCTTGAGAATTCTTTCATAGTAAGACTTTATAAAATTATTATTGTATCAGTAATTTTTCATACCTTTAAAGCTTCTTTAATGTTTTGACTGTAGAGTTATTGACATGGTGACTTAAGAAACAGTAAAAGCACAAAAAAGGATTCTTCTCACCAAGAAGCTACATTATGTTATGAGAGCCACATTCAAATGTGATGAGAGTTTGAGATATATCTCATAGAGAAATGGCCATTGAAAGAGAAATTAATCCAAATTTGTACAAAGATGCTAATAATGGGGTGAAGAATCAAGATATACTTTTCTATGGTGGTATCATGGCTACTAGAGACCAGATCAAAACGTAGAGAAAACTGAGATGAGTGTTTTTGTTAGTTCTGTAAACATCTTTGATGACATACTATAGGAAGCATTGTTACTGTATGGGAGCTGAATTAAGCTCTTCCATGAATCTGTGCCACTCTATGGACCTTAATTTTCTCTGCTTATGTGCTAACGAGAACTCTAGCACTATCTAGTTAGTAAAAGAATAGTTCACTTTCTTTCCGGCTCAGGGAATTTATGTGTTTTATCTTTCCTAAATTTATCTTTACTGGGTCTTTTACTCTAATTGTGTAAAGGCGTATTTTGTAACCTGATAAAGAATTATCAGGCATCTTTGAACAGAGTGGAGTGGATATTTCCTGGTCAGAAGCCAAAGATCAAACAGTTATTTTAGGAATAAAAAGAAAAAGAGAACCTAGGAAATTTGAATTTTACTTCTGTTTCTTGCATTACATCACCTTGCTAGACTCTAGTGATTCATTCTATAGTATGTAATTCTAATACTCAAAACAAACTCAATATACAAAACACATTGGTAATATAAAGTATTTCATAATTATTCTATAGAAAGACCGAGGTATGGTATATTTATATGATGTGTAGATAGATTTAAGGGATACTAATTTAGAAACAGATAAATACCAAGAAAGTTGTTGAAAATTAATTAATTTAACATTGCTGTAAAAAACTAAATAGTCATTTTAAAGAAAAGAATTAAAATCACACATTTTGAAGTTACCTACTAAACATAGTTACCATTTATTTATAAAAAAAAATATCAGCCATACTCAAAATTTGCTACAAATAAGATCACTTTATTTTGATTTTTTAAGAAGATTGGAGCATAATAGCAAAAGGATTTCAGTAGTTCACGAAAAATTCTCTTCTGGAAAACAATAAACACAGAATATTAAAAAATACATTAAACGTAGCATGAATATTTATTTCAATCTGGAGAACTTTAATGCTATTTTTCTATATTAATAATATACATTGTATATTTTTATACTTAAATTTTAAACCACTTTATACTTTGCAGTATTTTAAACACCAAAATATGGGAGGAGGTGTATTTTGTGACCATCATGATAGACAACATTGATTTTTCAAATAAAATTATCTATGGACCAACAAATGCTTTGGGGGTTGAAAAATTTAAAAAAGAACTTGTGTATTTACTCATCATCTTCCCCCAAAGTTTTCCTTTAATACATTCCCTTTAAAATAAATGGACAAGGTAGAAATTGTTCATGCTTTTAAGTTTGGTGCTTGGTGCTTTTTGCATGTAGATTATCCTTAATTTTTGTGAGTTTAAATCCATTTTACTAGACATAGGTAGAAACTGACACCAAGTAAATGAGGCTTTATCCCCACCCAACACTTTGGAAACAATGTAAATTTTTCAGCGTCCAAAACTCTTCAATAAGATTCTTTATGTAGTTTTGAAAATACCTCACCAAATCAGCAAGGCTGAGGACAGAGCAAAATGCCAGCCCCTGTCAGGCCTGACTGGCTGGGCAGCCACTTAGAATCACTCTTCACAGCCTGCTGGTTTCCATCCCTGAAGATCAAAGGAAAATGAGATTCTAGCCACAGCTGAATTCAGAGTAACCTGTTTATACCATCTAAAGATCACTGAAATGTGTTAGCCTGACAAATAGCTAAGTACGTCAAGACTGTCTTGCTCATTTCCTTAGTCTCAACACAAATTTCAAGCCCTCACTCTCCACTCTGATCATCTTATCCTGTCTCTGGTCATCACCAATTATTTTACTCTTCCATTTTCTTTGACCAAAATCCTTAGTCTCTCTCTCTCTCCAACATGCCCTCTTAAGCTTCTTATTAATGAAACATAAACTCACTTCTCTAAACTTTCGCTGCTCAAAATGAAATCTAGTTTTCACTAAGGACTTTGTTTCCCTAAGAGCTTCCACAAAAGGAGGCTGCCCTTTGACCACACAAAAAATAGCTCAAGTTTACCACACAAATGTATCTCAGGTTCTGGTGATGAATTCTGTGTCATTCAGTCACCCTTCCCCTTGCTCCAAGACCCCAGGCTGACAATTTGATAACTATTTTCTTTAAAAACAAAATAAAATAATAATCAAGAAAAATTATGATGTTGGGCTTGTTTCATTTAGTTTACTATTCTCTACTTTTAAAACTTATTTTGTTATCTACCGATAATCTCTTCAAATCTACCAATAAGATTAATTAAAGATCTTGAAATCTGAATCACAGTATCTCTTTCTCCACCCCCAAACTATAGAACTGATTTGTATAAATGACCAATCCCTTAACAGCGATGATCATTTCCTAGATCTGCTTATTTCTTCTATTCTACATCTACCTGCTATGCCCAGTCATCACTCCAAACTTCTAAACTTCTAAAAGTTTCAATAAGTTCTGGACCAGCAGTCTTTTAATGCTATTACATTTTTTTTTCCCATCTGTCAACCTCCTTTTGGCTTGATGTTCCACTCTCTACAGTTTGAAGTCCCTGGTCAATCTACTAACTCTCATTTGACTAAGACACCTGTCATTTCACTGGGATTCTCATAGTATTCTTATATTTCAAACAAAATCCTTCTATAAATAAACTAGGATTCCAGACTACTTGACACTTCTGCAGAGGATCAATGAAAGTAGTAGACTGATTTCATTATAATGCATACCAATCTACCATATATAATGTACATCACTGTATACTTTTCAATAAGTCTACTTTTGCCTATTCAGCTCTTTTAATTTTCTACAACTGTTTCAATTATCTTACACTTTACTTAAAAGTTTGATTTTCCAACTCCCAGCTAATTCTAAGGCTATGATTACATTGTCAAAGTAAACAGAGAACAAAAGAAACTTTCAAATGATAAATTTCTCAACATCTAGCCACTAAATCTATAAACTACATATATCCATAAACATCCTTTTTTTCCATCCTCTTATTAAAATGGGAGTATGGTCCTTCCTTCTGATGTCCTCTCTCTACCAATGCTCTGCAAGTAACAATTTTCATATTCCCAGATATCTTAACATATCCTCCCTTTCTTTTCATCCTTTTCCAGTCTACTGGTACCATTTCAGTAACATTTTGTTTATTATCTTAAACACATAATCATTAATATCAACAAAAACCTTGGCCACATATTCATTTACTCAAAAAAAACTCATTTGGTAGTTATTATTTGTCAAAGAATAATCTACATCATGGAGATACAGCAGTAGACACAGTAAATAACAATCTCTGCCTTCTTTGAAAAAGAAGCAAAATAAAAAATTAATTCTGTAGCAATTTAGAAGGTGATGAATTAGGTTTTATTTAAGGAACCTCCATACTGTTCTCCATAATGGCTGTACCGATTAATTGTACCAGTACATTCCCACCAATAGTGTAGGAGGATTCCCTTTTCTCCACACCCTCTCCAGCATTTGTTGTTTGTAGATTTTTTGATGATGGCCATTTTGGCCAGTGTGAGGTGATACCTCATTGCACTTTTGATTTTCATTTCACTAATAATTAGTCATGTTGAGCATCTTTTCATGTGCCTATTGGCCATTTGTATGTCTTCTTTGGAGAAATGTCTATTTGGTCTTCTGCCCATTTTTTGATTGGGTTGTTTGTTTTTTTGATATAGAGCTGCATGAGCTGTTTGTATATTTTGGAGATTAATCCTTTGTCAGTTGTTTCATTTGCAAATATTTTCTCCCATTCTGTGGATTGTCTTTTCATTTTGTTTATGGTTTCCTTTGCTGTGCAAAAGCTTTGAAGTTTCATTAGGTCCCATTTGTTTATTTTTGTTTTTACTTTCATTACTCTAGATGGTGGATCGTAAAAGATCTTGCTGTGATTATGTCAAAGAGTGTTCTGCCTATGTTTTTCTCTAAGAGTTTTATAGTATCCAGCCTTACATTTAGGTAAAAATAGAGCTGCCATATGACCCAGGAATCCCACTCCTGGACATATATCTGGAGAACACCATAATTCTAAAGGATGCATGCACGCCGGTGTTCATTGCAACACTATTTACAATAGCCAGGACATAGAAGCAACCTAAATGTCCATCAACAGAGGAATGGATAAAGAAGATGTGGTACATATATACTATGGAATATTACTGAGCCATAAAAAGGAACAAAATAATGTCATTTGCAGCAACTTGGGTGGACCTAGAGATTGTCCTACAGAGTTAAGTAAGTCTGAAAGAGAAAGACAAAATCATATAATATTGCTTATCTGTGGAATCTAGAAAAATGGTACAGATGAACTTATTTGCAAAGGAGAAATAGAGTCACAGATGTAGAAAACAAACTTATGGTTACCAAGGGGGGAAGTGGGGGATGGGATGGATTGGAAGATTGAGATTGACATATATACACTAATATGTGTAAAATAGATAACTAATAGGAACCTACTGTATAAAAAAATAAAATAAAATTCAAAAAAAATGTTCATAGTCCAAGGAAAAATTTTAAATATATTAAATTTCAATTTACATATTTTTAAATAAAGTGGTGTGATAGAGTGGTCAGAAAATGACAAGAAAAAAATATATATATTATATGAGGATTAAATACTGCAGGTTAGAAGAATATAATTAGGAGTTTATACTGTACATAATATCACCTGGCATTTTTTAGTTAACAGTCACCTTTCTGCATGCCAATACTTTTTCATTTTCCGATACCTAATCCATATTCATATTTCCCCATTGTCTTAAAAATATTCTTAACAGCTATTTTTGTCCCAAACGGGATGCAATTCAATATCATATTTTATATTTTTAGGTTTCTTTAAGTCTCCAGCAAATACACCTCCTCCAATAAGATTGTCAGGTACAATTAGGATGCCTACTTAAATTTTAATTTCCAGTGAACAATGATTATTATTTTGATAGTATAAGTGTGTCCCAAACATAAAAAATGGATTATGAAAGCATTTAGAAGGTTAGGTTTTTGTTTTTGTTTTTGTTATCATTTGTGACTATCATTATTACTACAATTATTTTGCTGCTTAATAAGTACAGAAAGCATGCTTATGTCTGTTTTACATCTCTTAGCTCAAAATTGTGTTATTTATATTGTCAAAACAATTATATCTTATATCCAGGCCCACAATTGTTTTCTCTCTTTAGTACTTGAATGTCTTAAGTGCCAATACTAGTCAATTTAGTAAGGTCCCCCATTTCCATATTTTTTGTTACGATTCCCCTCTTGTTATGTTGGATTTTGTCATTACCATCCTTTTTTTAATTGAAATCAAGATTGACTCAAGGCTGACATATTTCCTAAATTCTTACGTGATTTAAAATTTCCATCAGTTCCTTTTATGACCTTTTATTTGGATGACAATTTGACTGGGAACCAAAGTCATGTGTCATGTTTGTTCTCCCTCAAAATTTTGTAGAATTTGCTCGACAATTTTCTGGACTTGAATGTGCTCTGGGATGTTTTCCCATTTATTTAATAACAAATATCTCCAGGATTCTTCCCTTTACATCAAAATTCAGTAAATACTCTAGGTGTTTCTTTGTTGCTTACAGGTTAAGTCATAAGTATCCATCAAAGAAAGTAATCAATGTGTAGTGGGTGGAGGAGACCAGAGGTAGTCTGAAACTTCACCAGTTTTAATTTTCTGCCCTACCCACTAGGTAACCCATCCATTATATCCTCCATTCCAGATAGACCATCTTCCCTCATTTTCCCCTCTTTCATTAGGTCAATATAGTTCACAGAAAAAAACCTTTGCTCTGAATTCTCAATATTGTGTTGTGATCAATGCTTTCTCCTCCTTTTATACTGCCTTCAGATAAGAGAAGTGTCAATATACTCAGAGTGTTTTCTTCTTAGACAATGAAAGCTAGCTGGTCTTTCAGGTTCCCTCTTGCAATTCAGCCATGGGCTATTTTGCATCTCTATGAGAACAGTCTCTCTTTTTTTTTTCTGTTCCCTAGGTCATTCACCTGAAAATTAAATTTTGAGAAAGTTTGCATCATCTCTCAGTTTTCACCCAAGATTTGGTCCAAACTTTCTAGGTTTCAGAAAAAAATGTTGTTAGTAGGGGTTATTTCACTTTTTGATTGAAGTAAGTATTTCTAGACCTTTAAAAATTTCTTGTAAGAATATTTGCAATGATTTTTAAAGAAATAAAATGGTGTAAAATATCTTCATACCAAATTTTCACTGCAAATTCTTTTTGTATTGTTATTATTGTTGTTCTTCTTCTTCTTAATTATACAAGCAATGCAGGCTAGTTTGACAAGATAAATAAATGTTGTGTAAAAATTAATAATCTTATCTTCAATCCAGTTCTTCTGACCCACCATCACCACTATTTGCTTTTTCATATAAACCAAAATTAAAGTTTGGTTCTTTTCTATACCTATAATTCTTAGTACTCATACACATTCAAAACACATATACATACAAATATTTTTCACATATTTTTAAAAGAAAGGTCAGAATTTAGAGACTACTCTTAAGTTGCCCATTATAATTACACATGCACACATACAAATACATATATTGTCATATCTCTTTGTTACTATATATCATATGTCTACTTATTTCAATAGGTTTAGAATATGTCATTATAGGATTGTTAGCCTTTGGGACAAAAGCAAATAACCACCGAATCTCTGTGTCTTACAGCAACAAAATCTTATCTCTGACTCACTTTATATGAAAGCTACAGTCAACTGAAATTCTGCTCCAGGCTGTAGGTCACTTGGCATTTAGTGTCCATGTGTTCTTATTCTGTGACCTAGGCTGAATGCTGAGTCCCTGCGCTACACTGTCCTCATATATGAGCAAAGGGCATATCGTAAGACACTGAGCCATATCGCAGGTGGTCAAGCCCAACAATGGGGCACATGTGAATACAGCGTAATTACTCTAACCATTTCTCTATTATCATGCATTCAAGTTGCTTCTGAGTTTTGTCCTTTCTCTCTTTCTTTCTCTCTCTCTTCATTTTATTTGTCTATTTTTTTTATCAGTACAGACTGCAGTAAAAATCCTTAAATATATCTCTTATGGAGACATGTTTAATTCCAAATAGATTCTCAAGGGCGTGATTACTTGGTCAAAGTCTTTAGCAAGCATAAAATTGAATAGAAAGTTCCAAATTCCAAAAATGTTGTAGAAATTCCAGTCTTTAATGTTGTCAATCTAATCAAAGAGAATTTTCTCGGTTCTATGTTTCCTTATCTCTTAATTGCATTCTTATATGCCCTTTGCTCACTTTTCCAAGATGTTTTTCTTAATGATTTGTAAGAACTCTAAAAGTTGACACATAAGTAATAAGATTAACAAGTATTAAACATTTACCATCTGCCATGCATAATACTGACATACAATTTCAAACAGAGCTCTAAGTTATATATATATGTGAATTATTATCCTCATTCTCAAATGAGAAACCTGACAGGCTAATTAACTTGTATATATCACAAAACAAATAAATTGAATCATTATATAAACTTATGCAGCCAATCCTAGAGTCTATTCTTTTAAATTCAATGTTATCCTATATGTTAGTATATAACTTTAATGGTAAAGCAATCCAACTTCAGACATACATTTTCTCCCACCTTAGAGGGGATTTTTTGTTTTAACTTATTAAATGTTTACTTTCCAGAAAATATACTATTTTCTTAAAAAGTGTACAACCTACACATCTTGATTTTACACAGTTCTTATATTTATTGAATAGATTGTTAGTTTGTTTACACTAAAATTGTTAACAATTTTCAATTTACTTTAGTACTTTTGTGGTTATGTTCTATGTTTTATTCCAGATATATATGCAATTAGTCTGAGGCATTTTTATATATGATCTCATTTTTCAATTAAATTGAAAGGTAATTTTTGTCATTTGTTATAATTTTTTAATATTTATTGAGTTATTTCATGATATAGTTTAATGAATTAGGTCATGCTTTTCATTTTTCACTCTATTTAAATATTTTTCATAGAAATAAGCATGTTCCTTCATATGAACTATAAACTATTTGGCACTTTTTTGTCATATTTTCTCAAAATTTTGTGCAGACACACTTATGTTAATTTGAGGAAACTAGACATTTTTATGAAATGAAGTAATGTGATTCAAGAACATGATGTATTTCTGAATTTATTCATATCTTGTTATCTGTCTCTCAGTATAATGGTTTAGGGTGATTTTAATTTATTTGTCTATTTTTTTACAAATCATGTCTTGGTATTTTATAATCTGTAGACAAAACTAGGAATTTAACCACCATTAACATACTCTATAGAAATTTCTGCAACAACAAAAAATATGTTTAATTAGTTCAGTTTGCCTTTCTATATTTGGTCAGAAGAATGTAGTTTACTATCTATAAATCCTTCTTTATTCACTACTCATTCTTTTTTTGTTTTAATTGGAGTATAATTGCTTTACAATGTTGTGTTAGTTTCTGCTGTACAATAAAGTGAATCAGCTATATGTATACATATATCCCCTCCCTCTTGGACCTCCCTCTCCCCATGCCACCCATCTAGGTCATCACAGAGCACCAAGCTGAGCTCCCTGTACTATACAGCACGTTCCCACTAGCTATCTATTTTACACATGGTAGTGTATTGTATCACACTTTTCCTCATCCAGTACCACAGCTGCTTAGAGCTTTTTTAATTGTAACTCGAAAAACTGAGTATTTTGGAAATTACTCAAATATTTTGAGAAATACTGTGACTATAATTATTTATTTTATTTTTCTATTTGGTAATTTTTGTTAATTAATACAAATAGATTTGTACATATATGTGATTCATTAGTACTCACATTTTCGTTTTTAATTGATAGTAATTGCAAGCAGTAATGTACTTTCTTTGTAAGTAAAGCATATTCAATTTAAAAATAGAATCAACTTTTGTTCCTAAGTAGTATTTTTCTATGACTGTTGGAATTCTTACAGATTATATTTTTTCTATAGAATGAAGGTAAACTGTGGCTCTGGCCTTCCCAGGCAGTAATGAAGAGACAAGCGAGAAGAGGGATTTAGGAGAGAAGTTTTGGGTAGAGTAGATACAACATTTTTCTTCCTTTTTCTTTTTTCTAATCAATTTTTTTAAAATTACACAGTTTGATTCTTTGCATATCTCAGAGAATGCTGTTGACAACAGTGCTGACCAAACTGCTTCTTCACAAAGGAAAACAAATCATAAAAATGCAGGAATACACTAAGTAGTACAAAATAAGGTGGATCAGCAGTGGGGAAACTGGGAAACAGGCTTGGGCTAAAGTAATTAAATTCACTGGGTATGCATTATTTTTTTTAACCTGAGAGAGAAGGATAATAATTTTGCCAAAGTACTTTTTTATTTTATTTCCTTGAGTAGTTTATGAAATAAAAATACAGGAATAGATTAGACACTCAGAAATCTGATTTTATTTTTAGTTAAATTTTTTCAATTAATCAAAGAAGAAAAAGATTATTTCAATTTTCAGGCACCTTTGTGAATTATTTAATTGTATATTTTATATAGGTACTCCAAAAATATAATATAAAAATATCAAGATAAACAATTTCCTCTACTTTTCCTCAATAAATACTCATATGTCATATCTGTATTCCTGTCATTTGAATTTTAATAAGAAGTGTTATTATAACCTCATTTCTCATTTGAGTTGTGTTTTCTAAGCTACAATGCATATATACAAACACACACGTGCACAAACACATACAGAAATATGGTGCTGTCAAATGTGGATGACCTCCATTAATAAGCCATTAAATTACTTTATCCATACTAAATTAACCAAAAACTACAGACTATTCTGATTATTAGTTTTGATCTAGATTACAATACTACATGTATACTGTTCAAAGTAGTGCAGTTTTGAATGGGAAAACGCATATGATAAAGTTTACTCTAAAGTACATTTATTTTAAATTATCCAGTGACCTAATAGTGAGTTCATGTACTTCAGATGGTTTAGTTTAGCTTTTGCATCATTTACACAATTAAATATGGGTGGCCTTGGATAATATTTGAAGAGAACATATGTTTATATATAACTTTGACATTATTATAAATGAATAAGAAAGTTGCATTATATGCATCTAGCTATTGAATGAAAGACAGGTAGTTGTTACTATAATAATTGATAAAATTTTACTATTTTTGACTCAGTGAGGCCACCAAGAAAAGCGATGATACAAAAGAATGTGAACAGTTTAGTTTTTATATTGATTTTTTCTATTTATGTCTATAGATAGAAATCTATTACTTCCTTCCTATTTAAACAAGGTGATGTGAAAATTAAGTGCCATGATTAATAAGCTCTGATTTTTTTGGCCACAAAAGTAAATGATAGGATGGTATGAAATTCTATTGATGTAGAATTTCTTTTGAAATTTATTTCTGTTGTTAAGTAACTTTCTATAGTAAGTTGCTTTTCTTTAGAAGATAACTCTATAAAAAATTCTCAGTTCTTCACAGTGTTGTAAAATTGTTTCAGTTACTTTTAAACAGCAAGTGATACCTTTTCTGTTTGAGTCATTAAAATACTTCTCTGAATTCCCTAACATAACTCTGAGTTATCTTGGAAATAGTTAAAATTGCTTTTAACACTTTTAAATTGTTTGATTGATATTTCAAAAATGTGTTCCAATACTCTGTAGTTGTATTGTTTTTAATTAGTGCAAGTTTTTCCACGATTTCTGGTCTGGATATTTTCATGGTTGTGCTGCTGGATATACATCCTTTAATTAATGCAGCCTGTGTTCCGCATTTCAAAATGTTTGACGTTAGTAATCTGCTTTAATGTGAATTATCTGTATTGCACCTCAAATTTTAACCCTACGGACAATTTTAGAACAGATATAATTTGAATTTAATAATTTTAAATGATTGATTATTCTGACCTTTGAAAATTGACCGTACCAAAATTTATTCATAAGCATTTATTTTCATTATATCAAGACGGCACCAGTTACTAGTGATTTTATGTACTTGTAAACTCCAAGGATGGACATTGATCAATGATGAATTTCTTTTATGTTGTTTTTTACAGCAAGTATTAAATTCCAAAACTATCAGTAAGTCTTCAGTTTGTTGTACAGCTTAAAAGCATAGTACTATCTATAAATGATGATTTGTTTTTGTTGTTTCACATTCCGTTTATTACATTTCTAAAGCTTCCTCTAAAATAACACGGTAAAAATCCTATGATAATGTTTTAAATGATTTTTAGATGTTTAATAAGCAGTGATTTTTTTTTTCAGACAGTGATTGCTTTTGAAAAACATCCTGAATATGTTTTTATTTTAAAGCCATTTTTAAGAATGCTTTTGTTTGGCAAAAAATAGAGCTTTCAAGATGATTTTGTGGGCTTCCCTGGTGGCGCAGTGGTTGAGGGTCCACCTGCCGGTGCAGGGGACACGGGTTCGTGCCCCGGTCCAGGAAGATCCTACATGCCGCGGAGTGGCTGGGCCCATGAGTCATGGCTACTGAGCCTGCGCGTCCGAAGCCTGTCCTCCGCAACGGCAGAGGCCAAAACAGTGAGAGGCCCGCGTACCGCAAAAAAAAAAAAAAAAAAAAAAGATGGTTTTCTGCTTACAAAATTAAAACATATGCATGCCCGTATTGTTTTTGTGGCATGAGCTTTGTCCACCTGGTCACCACAGCTGACTCTGCCAAGGACTCTATTTTCACTAAATAGACTCTTTGTGAAACTGACGGCACTCGTGTATGCTTCCTATCTGGGTCTGAGCCTCTGTCCATATCCAAAATGCATTTAAGTTTGTTTCCGTCTACATCCTTATTTTTTCTTATCCTGAAAGTTGTATTATTTCAACATATCAAGATTAAATATGGAAGGCACTTAACTAAGATGCCGGAAATGAATGGCTTTAAAATGGAATCCCACCTTACTATCATTGGCAAAAAATTGCCCATTCGGTAAAATGAATCTAGATTTTTAAAGATTTCTGTCAAGATTAAGATGTAGAAAAATATACAAGGTAATTAATAAATTGATCCTTTAGAAATTGAATAAGGTGGGACTTCCCTGGTGGTCCAGTGGTTAAGACAACGTGCTCCCAATGTAGGAGGGCACGGGTTTGACCCCTGGTCAGGGAGGTTCCCCGACCTCATGCCATGGAGCATGGCCAAAGGAAAAAAAAAAAAAAATTGAACAAGGCAAGGAAACAAATTCTCCCCTAGAACCTCTAGAAGGAACAAATCTGGATTAGTAAGTTCAGGATGCCATAACAAACCATAGACTGAGTGGCTTAAACAACAGAATTTCTTCTCTCACAATCTGGAGACTGGGAAGTCCCAGATCAAGAGTTATCTTAGCCCAATGAGACCTATTTTAGATTTGTGACCTTCAGAATTATAAAATAATAAATTTGTGTTATTGTTACCCACTATAAATAAATAAAATAAATTGATAAATGTTCTAAGATAAGAGAAATCTAGTAGTGCACAATCTTTACTAGACTCGACTGAAATTATTCATTCATATTTAATAACATAATATTAAATAAGAGATACTATTGTTTATTAAGTTATCTTGAAGAAAATGTGGAACATGTATTTTAAATTATAACATGAATGTAATTTGTAATATAATAGGTGAGGAGCACAAAATCATGAGAGCATAATCTTTTGCATAATTGTTCAATATATAATAAAAATAAAATATCATAATTTTACACTAAAATCACAATAAGAGCTAACATCTCAAGGCTCACTGTGTTCTCTTCAGTTTGTAAAGATTAACTATTTTATTCTGAAATAACGTTATGAGATAGATATTAATGTCATTCTCTTACAAATGAAGAAATAGAGACACAACAAATGCTAAGTAACTTGCTGGAGCCAACCTATTAAATATTGGAAGTAGGAGCTGAAATGAGGCAGTTTTTCTCCAGTACAGAACCTCTTAACCATGTGACGATGGGTGCTGAATATTAAAAATGACGATGACACTGAAAAATATACATAAACTAATTTCAAATTAAATAAAATTTAAATTAATTGATTAAAGTGAGCAGTCTGGATGACATGGAAAATTTAAAAATACTTGTTGACATTTTATGACTAGACTGGTCAATCAGATATGTCCTTGGGTCCAGAAAGGGTCAATTCAGCCTGTTTGTAAAGTTAACACAAAGTAGGAAATATGAGGGCTGACATCTGGGTTGCAGCAGGAATACTCAACAATCTGTAAATTTAGAGAGACAGAATACAATTAAATTTCAAATCCATGATCAAGATTTAGATCTCAATTCCATACTCTGAAAAAGCTGAGATGAAAAGGTAAATCATATTACAGAGCATTGCCAGGTTTCCAGTACTTATTTTTATTTTTAACAAATAAGGTCTTAATTTTCCTTACTGACTGTTTCACCCAGCAGAAAGGAGAAATAATTGTGGGGTTCACTATGTTCGTAAACAAAGAGAATTGTTGACCAAGAAGAGCTGTTGGGGACTAGACAAAAACCATCTGTCATTTTAGAATTTCTAATGGCCAGAGAGAGATCTGGGCAGACCAGATACAATCCTCCCTCAATATCCTCAGAAGATTGGTTCCAGGATTCACCACCTCCACACACACCTGGTGCAGATACCAAAATCCACAGATGCTCAAGTCCCTTATGTAAAGTGGCATAGTACTCGCATAGAACCTAAGCACATCCTCCAATATACTTTAAGTCATCTCTAGATTACTTTTAATACCTAATACAGTGTAAATGCTATGTAAGTAGTTGGTGGTGCACAGCAAATTCAAGTTTGACTTTTGGAACTTTCTAGAATTTTTTTTTTCCTAGTATTTTCAATCCTTAGTTGGTTGAATTTGAGGATGCAGAACCCGCAGAAGTGAAACCTGTGGCTGTGGAGGGCCCACTGTATGTAGACTTTTATAAGGCTTGGTGCGATAAAGTTTATCCTAATGAGAGAGGTGTCATTCCATGGCTGATGGAGTGCTCTGACTAAAGTGGTGAGAGACTGTCATCAAAGGCATAAAGGGATTTTCTGAAAATTTAAATATATGTCTTAGGTAAATGAAATAGTCAAATTTCAACCTATTCTGTTTCCCAGTAATAGCAGTTGCAGGTTGAACTGGTTCAACTTTCCTACTGCAAACAAGGAAGAACGATCAGTAAAATAGCTTTTAAAGAATCTTAAAAGCATTGAAGATTGGAAAACTAACTTCTTCGTGAACACTTGTAACCAGAGATAAGTTTTATATACATGCAAGAACTTGACGAATGCCCTGAGGGCATGTGCTGATATTAATTAGGAGTAAGGCCTAAATCTTCCTTCAGTTTCATATTCTGGCCTCTTAGGCTTAAGGAAGAGAATTCAACGCCCAGATTGAGGAAATGGGCGCTCTTCTAAGGGATCCCTTGATACCTGTAACAGGGCCCTGCTCCCCTCTGCAGGCCCTCGGGCAGCTTGCCTATGCACCAAGCTGATCTCCAGCCTCTGCTCCCTCTGTATCCCTATGAGCTCCCCTGCTGACCCCCAGACTTTCCAAAGCCTCTGTGGCCCACACCAGTTGCTGACTGGCAGCTACCCTTTTGAATTCCAGAGAATTAATTACATTCGTAGGAATCACTTACTGTTATTATATTAACTTTTATTCCTCTTCCTGTATGTATATTTTAAAACTTTTTTTTTGTACTGGAAATTTCTCTTCAGTTTATGAATAGGTTAAACTGTTTTTCATTCTAAAGAAGCTCTTCCATTATCGATTAATCCTCTTAATCTACTTTCTATCACTTTTCCATTTCTCATGTAAACTTGTCACTAGTTCTTTTTTCTCACTTACTTGTCAATACACTTAGATCTGATTTTTACCTGCTAAATTTAGTTCTAAGAAGATCACTAATGTTCTCCTGTTTTTCAGAATCTAATGGGGCATTTAAAATTCCTTATTTTAATTAATCTCTTTGCCAATTTTAAGTCTCTCTATCACATCTTTTTGAAATGTTTTATTCTGTTTGGTTTTTTGAAACTGTATTATGCTCCTGGTTGCTTTGGTAATAGTTTTTCATGTTTCAAAAGCTTATTTCTTGTCCAGACTCTGTTAATAAACTGCTCTAAAGTAATTTTTTAAGTCTGTCTTCTTTAAATCCATTTCCAAGTTTGTGGTCATATTTTCCCATCTCAAAGACAAATATAAAAATTTAGGACCATTGCTTTAAAGCCTTTAATACCCTGGCTCAGGTATTAGTGTTCTCTTTATCAGTGATCATTTATTATTTATTCATCAGAGTAAAATAAATTGGAACACATTATCGCAACAGAATTTTACTGGCAACTTGAACTTTATTTCCTCTCAAACAAAAAGTAATTGTCTTACCTCCAGGAGATGGTGAAAAGAAGAAATTTCAAAGTAATATGGCTCAACATGGTTGATGTTTCTCCTACTCCTGCATGTGTAGGAGAGTGGCACTTTGCTTTCATCAGAACCTTGTTCTGTGGATTAACAAAAAACGAAAATCAAAGAGTATGGGAGAATACAGAGCTGGGGAAGAGTTTGCTATGTTTGGTGTATTTGTTTTGTTTTCTCTTTTTTTTTAAATTTTTATTGGAGTACAGTTGATTTACAATGTTGTGTCAGGTTCAGGGGTACAGCAAAGTGACTCAGTTATACATATACATATATCCACTCTTTTTTAGATCCGTTTCCTATATAAGTCATTACAGAGTGTTGAGTAGAGTTCCCTGTGCTCTACCGTAGGTTGTTATTATTGGATTGGCGAAAAGATTCATTCGTTTTTTTCTGTAAGATGGCTCTAGTAGCGCTTAGTTGTCTTTAATTCATTCGAAACAATTTTGTTAGATTGTATTGTGACAGCTGTCATATCAGTGTGCATTTTTTAAAAAACTTATCAAAATTGGTGAATTTTTGTGTAGCCATTTTAATATTGAAGATGGAAGAAAAAGAGTAACATTTTCGGCATATTATGTTTTATTATTTCAAGAAAGGTAAAACACAACTGAAAAGCAAAAAAAGATTTGTGCAGTGTATGGAGAAGGTGCTGTGATGGATCGAACATGTCAAAAGTGGCTTGTGAAGTTTTATGCTGGAGATTTCTCGCTGGACGATGCTCCATGGTTGGGTAGACCAGTTGAAGTTGATAGTGATCAAATCGAGACATTAATTGAGAACAATCAACGTTATACCACGTGGGAGGTAGCCGACATACTTAAAATATCCAAATCAAGTTTGAAAATCATTTGCACCAACTTGGTTATGTTCATCGCTTTGATGTTTGAGTTCCACATAAGTTAAGCAAAAAAACCCTTCTTAACAGTACTTCCGCATGTGATTCTCTGCTGAAACATAATGAAAATATTCAGTTTTTAAAACAAATTGTGACGGACAATGAAAAGTGGATACTGTACAATAACATGGAATGGAAGACCTCATGGGGCAAGCAGAATGAACCACTGCCAACCACACCAAAGGCCGGTCTTCATCCAAAGAAGGTGATGTATATATGGTGGGATTGGAAGGGAGTCCTCTATTATGAGCTCTGTCCCGAAAACCAAATGATTAATTCTAAGAAGTACTGCTCCCAATTAGACCAACTGAAAGCAGCACTCGACGAAAAGTGTCTGGAATTAGTCAAGAGAAAACGCATAATCTTCCATCAGGATAACGCAAGACCACATGCTTCTTTTTTTTTTTTTTTTTAATTGGAGTATAGTTGCTTTACAATGTTGTATTAGTTTCTACTGTACAGCAAAGTGAATCAGCTATATGTATACATATACCTCCTCTTTTTTGGATTTCCTTCCCATTTAGGTCACCGCACAGCACTGAGTAGAGTTCTCTGTGCTATTCAGTAGGTTCTCATTAGTTATCTATTTTATACATAGTATCAGTGGTGTATATATGTCAATCCCAATCTTCCAATTCATCCCACCACCCCCCTTTCCCCTTTGGTATCCATACGCTTGTTCTCTACATCTGTGTCTCTATTTCTGCTTTGTAAATAAGATTGTCTATACCAATTTTTTCAGATTCCACATATATGCGTTAATATGTGATATTTGTTTTTCTCTTTCTGACTTACATCACTCTGTATAACAGTCTCTAGGTCCATCCACGTCTCTACAAATGACCCAATTTTGTTCCTTTTTATGGCTGAGTAATATTTATCCATTCCTCTGTTGATGAACATTGATGACCAGGCAAAAACTGTTACAGCTTGTCTGGGAAGTTCTGATTCATCAGACATTGCACCTTCAGATTTCCATTTATTTCGATCTTTACAGAATTCTCTCAATGGAAAAATTTCAATTCCCTGGAAGACTGTAAAATGTGCCTGGAACAGTTCTTTGCTCAAAAAGATAAAACGTTTTGAGAAGATGGAACCATGAAGTTGCCTGAAAAATGGCAGAAAGTAGTGGAACAAAACAGTGAATACATTGTTCAATAAAGTTCTTGGTGAAAATGAAAATGTGTCTTTTATTTTTACTTAAAAACAAAAGGAACTTTTTGGCCAACCCAATAGTTATCTATTATATATATAGTAGTGTGTACATGTCAATCCCAGTCTCCCAATGTATCCCTCCCCCCTCCCCATTTCCCCCCTGGTAACCATAAGTTTGTTTTTTACATCTGTGACTCTAGTTCTGTTTTGTAAATAAGTTCATTTGTACCATTCTTTTAGATTCTACATATAAGCAATATCATATGATATTTGTCTTTCGCTGCCTGACTTATTTCACTCAGTATGACAATCTCTAGGTCCCACTGTAACAAGTTACACAGCCTTAGCAGTGTAAAGCAACACCCCCTGTCATCTCACAGTTGCATGGGTTAGAAATCTGAGCACAGAGTAGCTCAGTTAGTTCTGAGAGTGTGTCCCAAGGCGGACATCAGGGTGCCGGCAGGGCTGCATTCCTTTCTGGAAACTGAGGGGAAGAACCTGCTCTCAAGGTTACTGCAGAGGTTGGCAGAATTTACTACAATGGGGTTGTCAGACTGAGTTTCCTGTATCCCTTTCTTACTATCAACCAGGGGATCATTCCAGCTTCTGGAGATAGACTGCATTCCTTGGTCATGACTCCCTTTCTCCATCTTCAAAGTCGACAATAGCAGGTTGATTCCTTGTCCTGTTTTAAACTTCTCTGACTTCTGACTCATCTCTTCTGCCTTCCTATTCTGTTTTTAGGGGCTAATGTGATTGTTTTGTACTTACTCAGATAATCCAAGATAATATCTCAATTTTTAAGTCAGCTAATTAGTAACATGAATTACACCAAATTTCCTTTGTCGTAGTACCTAGATCAAGAGACAGAAATTCGGGCTTCCCTAGTGGTGCAGTGGTTGAGAGTCCGCCTGGCGATGCAGGGGAAACGGGTTCGTGCCCCGGTCCAGGAAGATCCCACATGCCGTGGAGCGGCTGGGCCCGTGAGCCATGGCCGCCGAACCTGTGCGTCCAGAGCCTGTGCTCCGCAGCAGGAGAGGCCACAACAGTGAGAGGCCCGCGTACCGCAAAAAAAAAAAAGAGACAGAAATTTGAGGGGATAACATTAAAATTCTGCTTACCATATCTGGCTAAATTCCACTCTTCTAAGAGCAGAAGTGGAAGGAGGGAGTTTCACAAAATGGAAATAATAAAAGCAGAGGATTCCTGGGAACTCATCTCATTCGTTTTTGGATTCATGTTTCCAGAGTACAGATTTAATTTGCCTAAATTTATTTTCCAATTAAACGAAGGACTCAGTTTGCATAACATATAAATATTCCTCAAAACTTTTTTAAATGCTTTCAAAAATGCTTATAGAACATTTATTTATAGAAAATAGCTATAGAAAAGAACTGGTTTGACTATGTAAGGATATCATATTAAAGAATAACATGAATTACATATGAATCGCCTCAGCCTCCAAAAGCTGTGTCCTAATCAACTTTTACACTATATTCTAGATAGCGCCTTCTGCAAAAGGATGCTCATTTTCCTCCCCATGCCCCAGATGTCATTAATTACCTCATCAGACTACTTCTGTAGTTCCTTGTACATACCCCTCTTGATATAGAGTGCTTTTCAAGCTGTTATTTGTGCAATTTTGTTGCCCATCAGAATAATACCTACTTGAGACCATAGCTTTATCTCTTAATTACTCGTTGTTTAAATAAGTGCATCAAGTACTGCAGATAATATGAATGGTAGAGATCTAAAAATCTGGATCTCAGCTTTTGTTTATTGTCTTCATTTCTTAAGAACATATAAATAAATGGTCTTTATAGTCAATGGTGAGTGCAAGGAAATGGATGAAAGTATATGAAATCTGGGGTTTTTAACTGATGTTCTTATAGATTTTTGACATCAAAATCTGTTAGCATGAGACTGTGATAATAATGGTGCATTATTATCACATATATCAATCACTGCCACATCCAATTCCTGCTAAAAAGTCTAGTTATTGTTCACTATTTCAGAAACTGTAAGACTATTAGAGGAGATAAAATATGATCAGAGATTGAATATTATGTGTGTGTGTGACAGATCCCTTTAAATATCAGCTAATAAATGATTATTTCAAGCATCTTTATAATGCTGCAGACTTCAAGTTGGTGGTGAAATCATAAAAAAACCAAGCCATCAAAAAGAAGACAATATATAAAAAATAACAACCAGAAAAAGGTGTCTACGAACATTGTAGAAACTGAGAAATTTGCAAAAACCTTCTCACCCTACCTCCTTACAACCTTTTGGTGTCTTCTTGCCAGCCAGGGCTTACAACTTCTTCTGTCACATGCAGTTGCTATTTTATAAAAAAAATCCTCTCGTTCTCTTCTGTTTCCGCTAGCTATCAGTTTTCGTCTCGTTCATTCCTGTGTGAGGAAGACGAGTGGATTGTGATAGGATGAATCAAGGTAGCAGGCTGTGAACAAGATTAGCACCTCACAAATGTCAGTTACAGATTTGGGACAGCTGGTCAAGGACCAGCTTGTCTGGACCTTGGATGGCAACGTGGAGGAAAAAGTTACGCTTTTCTGCTTCATTCCAGGCACTTAGCTCCTCAGAGCAGAGGTTAGAATTGGGAACTACCTGACCATGAGCCTTGGATTTTCTATGTAACAGAGAAGAGGCTTTGAGCTCAAGAGAAGCTGAATTACATAGATGTACTTTCTGTGATGCCAGGGTAACCGGTGGACGGCTGTAGGAGCTGCTGATTGTTGGCTTTTATCACAAGCTATTAGAAGCAAGAGTAAAGGTGTTCATCACTAACAGTGAACTGAGTCTGAATGAGGTCAGTAAATGTTTGCAATATTTTATTTTATGCAATTGGAACCTAATGTGTTATGTCTATTTGCATAATTCTTGTGTCATACATAATGTGTTCCTGAAAATATGTATGAAATTATGTGTTGATTTCAAAGTAGAGAAAAAATTTATCATAATATTAGCTCTTTCACCTCTATAATTCTAGTTACAAATGAAGTTAGTATCTTGGATAATATTGACACCAATTTGGGGGATAGAGGAAGAGACATGGAATAATAGAGATCTTAGATGAGTGAATTCGAATCCCCAAAAGATTTTTTCATATTGGGGTGACATAATGGGCCATATAAGATGAAATTTAGCTAGACTGAGAAGTGATTTAGAAACTTTAAGCTCCAGTCTAGTCTATAATCAAAAAAAGAAGAAGGAGAAGGAGGGGAAGGGAAAGGAGAAGAAGGGAAGGAAGGAAGGGAGGGAAGGAAGGAAGAAAAATAATAAATTATAGATATTAAATATTTAATTTATTCTAGTATTAACATAAGATAGGATCTAGAATAAAAACACTTAGAACGCTTATCTATAGCAATTTTCAGAGTTACGGCAGTATTGCCATCGCATCTCTGGGACACAATTGGTAGCAATAATTATTGAATTCTGAGGGAAGGAACTAACATAATGAATATACTTAACACTTCTCTCACAAATTATCTTTGTAAAAGAACTGTGATTAAGATGTGAAGAAATTCTTATCATTCGATTTAAAATTGGTTAGATGTCCACTAGCTAGGATATTTTTTAAAATCATATTATGATTTAAAATAAAAGACTAAATGAATTTTGGAACACATTATAATTCTGATAATAAAATTATTATTCATTCATTACTTAACTCAGATATACAGATGTTTTGTGAAAATACAGTTATTTTCATTCATTCATTCATTTATTTGAGAGTTATTATTGGGAACTTACTCTGCGTATGTGCTGTTCCAATCCCAGCAAATACCAGAGTAAATAAAAGAGTCAAGGAATCTCTTGTTGAGCTAACGTTCTAGCTGAGGAAGACATAAATGCAAAATATTTATATAAATAAGATAATTCCAAATAGTGGTTAGTGCCATAAAGGGAAAGATCTGCATAAAATAACAGGTATTTTTCTGTATGTTGGAGAAGATAACTAATTCAAATAGCATTTTTGGTGAAGGTTTCCTGAGGTGATGAAATTTGAAGGATGCCAGCCAAGTGAAGTTACTAGCAAAAAGTTACTAATAGAAAGAAGAGCAAGCCCTGAGATGAAAGTTAGCTTAGTGTCTTTATGGAAAAATCAGACATAAGTTTGTGAATGGAACTTAGTTAAGGAGTCAGTTATGAGAAAAGGTCAGAAGAATCCAATCATACAGCACCTTGTAAGCTATGATTAGGAATTCAGGTTTTCTTCAAGCGAATTAGAAAGCTGTTAGAGAATTTCAAGCTGGGGCATACTATGAATTGAATTATAAGTTAGAGCACATTGCTTTGTAGAGAATGGATTGTAGAAAGCCAAGAATGTCAAATAACAAATTGGTGGACTGGGAGACGAAAGTTGTTGAAATAAGGGTGACAGCATTGAAGACGCAGTAAAATGAATGAATCTGGGGTATATTGTGGAAGCAGAAATTACAAGGCTTTCCGAGGTCTGTATGTGAGTGACAGAGGAAAGAGTTAAGGGAGAGATAGCTGAGAAGTCATGACTGGCAATCCACTGAAGGATAAATTTAACCACAAGACTTTTCTGTGACTGTGCTGTAACAGGAAATGAAAAAAAGGGGAAGGAAAATATAAATAATCTGATTGACCTTATTGCAGGCTGTACAACTGGTATTATAAGAGAGTCTAAGATAAAGTCAAGACTTCTTAAATGCCTATATATATAGTGAGAGAAAGAATAGAAAATTATGAAATCCATGCCACTAGGTATGGTATCCAGAAGGCAACAATGAGGCATGACCTGTCAGCTTTCAAGTTTCCTGAGTTGTCTGATGCATCCACTGTGAGACTGAGGTTAGCAAGACATCATTCTGATGTCATTATCTGATCTTGTGTAAAAGTCATACATTTGTTGTTTATTTCACTCATCAATGCATGTTAACTTTCTATATTAGTTAATAATTTTAAACAAACATAAAAGAATCACCTATTTCTCTTTGATTAGTGGCATTTAGAGAATCTAAGTGTGAAATCTTTACTTGTTATCATAAAACTGAAATGACTTATAAATTGGTAGAAACCATATTCTTATTTAGATATCTAAATTCTGTACAGAATGCTATTTTTAAGCACATTTTCTTGGATTTCTTCCTTTATGTAACTTCTTTAAAATGTACTTGCTTGTTTTTCATTTAAGAATGTGAGTTATGGATTAATATATTTTCATTTAATAAAACACTCTTCAATGTTACTAAACTGTGCACTTTTAAAAATAATTTGTCTGCTGTAGTGGTGCTGCCATGATTTTCTTAATTTACTACATTTTTCTAATCCACAAAGCCACTTTACATGCTTCCAAATTAAAATTTGTCATTGAGCTTTTCTTGTAGCAACTCCTTAACCCTGAGAGCTTTCCTGTTAGGAGATGACAATAAACCCATAACTGCACCATTGTCTTTTCTTTGTTCATGGATCCACCGATATGCCTTACCTCTCTTGTCAAGTAATTGTTCCCTTAAGTTCTTTTAAAAGCTAACTTCGTGATTCTATGTATCTGGAAGTTGCCCATGTTCTCTTGTGCCTGTTGTCACCTTCTGTTCTTACTTAATGGCCACTTTCCAACAATAGTTTGATAGCAGTCTCTCAAGACACGGGTAACATCTTGATAGGAACAGATAATGGAATTGTAATCTTCTCTTACCTTCTGGAATTACTAAAAACAACTCTTGAGGGACCTTCAAGATGGCGAAGAAGTAAGACAGGGAGATCATCTTCCTCCCCACAAATACACCAAAAATACTTCTACACGTGGAACAACTCCTACAGAACACATACTGAATGCTGGCAGAAGACCTCAGACTTCCCCAAAGGCAAGAAACTCCCCACGTACCTGGATAGGGCAAAAGAAAAAAGAAAAAACAGAGACAAAAGAATATAGATGGGATCTGCACCTCTGGGAGGGAGCTGTGAAGGAGGAAAAGTTTCCACACACTAGGAAGCCACTTCGCGGGTGGAGACTGCGGGTGGTGGAAGGCGGGGAGCTTCGGAGCTGCGGAGGAGAGCACAGCAACAGGGGTGCAGAGGGCAAAGTGGAGAGATGCCCGCGTGGAGGATTGGTGCTGACCAGCACTCACCAGCCTGAGAGGTTGTCTGCTCACCTGCTGGGGCAGGTGGGGGCTGGGAGCTGAGGCTTGGGCTTTGGAGGTCAGATACCAGGGAGAAGATTGGGGTTGGCTGTGTGAACACAGCCAGAAGGGGGCTACTGCACCACAGCTAGCAGGAAAAGAGTCCGGGAAAAAGTCTGAAACTGACTAAGAGGCAAGAGACCATTGTTTCGGGGTGCGCGAGGAGAGGGGATTCAGAGCACCACTTAAGCAAGCTCCAGAGACAGGCGTGAGCTGCGGCTATCAGCATGGACACCAGAGACGGGCATAGAACTCTAAGGCTGCTGCTGCAGCCACCAAGAAACCTGTGTGCAAGCGCAGGTCACTATCCACACCTCCCCTACCGGGAGCCTGTGCAGCCCACCACTGCCAGCGTCCCATGATCCAGGGACAACTTCTCCAGGAGAACACATAGCATGCCTCAAGCTGTTGCAATGTCACGCTGGCCTATGCCACCGCAGGCTTGCCCTGTATTCCATAACCCTCCCTCCCCACAGCCAGAGTGAGCCAGAGCCCCCTAATCAGCTGCTACTTTAACTCTATCCTGTCTGGGCAGGGAACAGATGCCCTCAAGCAACCTACATGCAAAGGTGGGGCCAAATCCAAAGCTGAACCCCAGGGGCTGTGTGAACAAAAAAGAGAAAGGGAAATTTCTCCCAGAAGCCTCAGGAGCAGCGGATTAAAACTCCACAATCAGAGTGATGTACCTATCTGTGGAATACCTGAATAGACAACGAATCAACACAAAACTGAGACAGTGGACTTTGGGAGCAACTGTAGACTTTGGGGTTTACTTTCTGCATCTAATTTGTTTCTGGTTTTATGTTTATCTTAGTTTAGTATTTAGAGCTTATTGTCATTGGTAGGTTCGTTTATTGATTTGGTTGTTCTCTTCCTTTTTTATTTTTATATATATAGATATATTTTTTTCCTTTTTCTCTTTTGGGGAGTGTGTATGTGTGTGCTTCTTTGTGTGATTTTGTCTGAAAAACTTTGCATTTAACATTTGTCTTAGGGTTGTTTCTGTCAGGGTTTTTTTTTTTTTTTTTAGTAGTTTTCAGCACTTGTTATCATTGGTAGATTTGATTTTTGGTTTGGATGCTCTCTTCTTTCTTTCTTTTTTTATTACTTTTTATTTTTAATAATTTTTTATTATTTATTTTAATAACTTTATTTTATTTTTATTTATATATTTTTCTTTCTTTCTTTCTTTTTCTTTCTCCCCTTTTTTCTGAGCCATGTGGCTAACAGTGTCTTGATGCTCTGGCTCAGTGTCAGGCCTGAGCCTCTAAGGTGAGAGAGCCAAGTTCAGGCCATTGGTCCACCAGAGACCTTCCAGCCCCATGTACTGTCAAACAGCCAAAGCTCTCCCAGAGATCTCCATCCCAATGTTAAGACCCAGCTCCACTCAACGACCAGCAAGCTACAGTGCTAGACACTCTATGCCAAACAACTAGCAAGACAGTAACACAACCCCACCAATTAGCAGAGTGTTTGCCTAAAATCGTAATAAATTCACAGACAACCCAAAACATGCCACCAGACATGGTTCTGCATACCAGAAAGACAAGATCCAGCCTCATCTGCCAGAGCACAGGGACCAGTCCCCTCCACAAGGAAGCCTATACAACCCTCTGAACCAAGCTTACCCACTGCGGGCAGACACCAAAAACAACAGGATCTACGAACTTGCAGCCTGTGAAAAGGAGAGCCCAAACACAGTAAGTTAAGCAAAATGAGAAGACAAAGAAATACACAACAGATGAAGGAGCAAGGTAAAAACCCAGCAGACCAAACAAATGAAGAGGAAATAGGCAGTCTACCTGAAAAAGAATTCAGAGTAATGATAGCAAAGATGATCCAAAATCTTGGAAATAGAATGGAGAAAATACAAGAAACATTTAACAAAGACCTAGAAGAACTAAAGAGCAAACAAACAATGATGAAGAACACAATAAATGAAATAAAAAATTCTCTAGCAGGAATCAATTGCAGAAAAACAGAGGCAGAAGAACAGATAAGTGACCTAGAAGATCAAGTAGTGGAAATAACTACCACAGAGCAGAATAAAGAAAAAAGAAGGAAAAGGATTGAGGACAGTCTCAGAGAACTCTGGAACAACATTAAATCTACCAACATTAGAATTATAGGGGTCCCAGAAGAAGAAGGGAAAAAGAAAGGGGCTGAGAAAATATTTGAACAGATTATGTTGAAAACTTCCCTAATATGGGAAAGGAGATAGTCAATCAAGTCTAGGAAGCACAGAGAGTCCCATAGAGGATAAATCCAAAGAGAAACATGCCAAGACACATATTAATCAAACTATCAAAAATTAAATACAAAGAAAAAATATTAAAAACAGCAAGGGAAAAGCAACAAATAACATACAAGGGAATCCCCATAAGCTTAACAGCTGATCTTTCAGCAGAAAGTCTGCAAGCCAGAAGGGAGTGGCAGGACATATTTAAAGTGATGAAAGGGAAGAAGTTACAACCAAGATTACTCTACCCAGCAATGCTCTCATCCAGTTTTGATGGAGAATTTAAAACCTTTACAGACAAGCAAAAGCTAAGAGAATTCAGCACCACCAAACCAGCTTTACAACAAATGCTAAAGGAATTTCTCTAGGCAGGAAACAGAAGAAAAGGAAAAGATCTACGATAACAAACCCAAAACAATTAGGAGAATGGTAATTGGAACATACATATTGATAATTACCTTAAATGTAAATGGATAAAATGCTCCAACCAAAAGATATAGACTGGCTGAATATATACAAAAACAAGACCCATATATATGCTGTCTACAAGAGATCCACTTCAGACCTAGGGACACATACAGACTGAAAGTGAGGGATGGAAAAAGATATTCCATGCAAATGGAAATCAAAAGAAAGCTGGAGTAACAATTCTCGTATCAGACAAAATAGACTTTAAAATAAAGACTATTACAAGAGACAAAGAGGGACACTACATAATCATCAAGGGATCAATCCAAGAAGAAGATACAATAATTGTAAATATTTATACACCCAACATAGGAGCACCTCAATACATAAGGCAAATGCTAACAGCCATAAAAGGGGAAATCGACAGTAACACAATCATAGTAGGGGACTTTAACACCCCACTTTCACCAATGGACAGATCATCCAAAATGAAAATAAATAAGAAAACACAAGCTTTAAATGATACATTAAACAAGATGGACTTAATTGATATTTATAGGACATTCCATCCAAAAACAACAGAATACACTTTCTTCTCAAGTGCTCATGGAACATTCACCAGGATAGATCATATCTTGAGTCACAAATCTAACCTTGGTAAATTTAAGAAAATTGAAATCATATCAAGTATCTTTTCTGACCACAACGCTATGAGACTAGACATCAATTACAGGAAAAAATCTGTAAAAAATATAAACACGTGGAGGCTAAACAATACACTACTTAAAACCAAGAGATCACTGAAGAAATCAAAGAGTAAATCAAAAAATACCTAGAAAGAAGTGACAATGAAAACACGATGACCCAAAACCTATGGGATGCAGCAAAAGCAGTTCTAAGAGGGAAGTTTATAGCAATACAATCCTACCTCAAGAAGCAAGAAACATCTCAAATAAACAACCTAACCTTACACCTAAAGCAATTAGAGAAAGAAGAACAAAAAAACCCCAAAGTTAGCAGAAGGAAAGAAATCATAAAGATCAGAGGAGAAATAAATGAAAAAGAAATGAAGGAGATGATAGCAAAGATCAAGAAAACTAAAAGCTGGTTCTTTGAGAAGATAAACAAAATTGATACACCATTAGCCAGACTCATCAAGATAAAAGAGAGAAGACTCAAATCAATAGAATTCAAAATGAAAAAAGAGAAGTAACAACTGACCCTTCAGAAATACAAAGGATCATGAGAGATGACTACAAGCAACTATATGCCAATAAAATGGACAACCTGGAAGAAATGGACAAATTCTTAAGCACAATCTTCTGAGACTGAACCAGGAAGAAATAGAAAATATAGACAGACCAAACACAATCACTGGAATTGAGAGTGTGATTAAAAATCTTCCAAAGAACAAAAGCCCAGGAACAGATGGCTTCACAGGCAAATTCTATCAAACTTTAGAGAAGAGCTAACACCTATCTTTCTCAAACTCTTCCAAAATATAGCAGAGGGAGGAACACTCCCAAACTCATTCTACGACGCTACTATCACCCTGATACCAAAGCCAGACAAAGATGTGGCAAAAAAAGAAAACTACAGGCCAATATCACTGATAAACATAGATGCAAAAATCCTCAACAAAATACTAGCAAATAGAATCCAACAGCACATTAAAAGGATCATACACCATGATCAAGTGGGGTTTATCCCAGGAATGCAAGGATTCTTCAATATATGCAAATCAATCTATGTGATACACCATATTAACAAACTGAAAGAGAAAAACCATATGATCATCTCAGTAGATGCAGAAAAAGCTTTCGACAAAATTCAACACCCATTTATGATAAAACCCCTCCAGAAACTAGGCATAGAGGGAACTTACCTCAACATAATAAAGGCCATATGTGACAAACCCACAGCCAACATCGTTCTCAATGGTGAAAAACTGAAAACATTTCCACTAAGATCAGGAACAAGACAAGGTTGCCCACTCTCATCACTATTATTCAACATAGTTTTGGAAGTTTTAGCCACGGCAGAGAAGAAAAAGAAATAAAAGGAATCCAAACTCGAAAAGAATTAAACTGTCACTGTTTGCAGATGACATGATACAGTACATGGAGAATCCTGAAGATGCTACCAGAAAACTGCTAAAGCTAATCAATTAACTTGGTAAAATAGCAGGATACAAAATTAATGCACAGAAATCACTTGCATTCCTATACACTAATGATGAAAAATCTGAAGGAGAAATTAAGGGAACACTCCCATTTACCACTGCAACAAAAAGAATGAAATACCTAGGGATAAACCTACCTAAGGAGACAAAAGACCTGTATGCAGAAAACTGTAAGACACTGATGAAAGAAATTTAAAATGTTACCAACAGATGGAGAGATACACCATTTTCTTGAACTGGAAGAATCAACATTGTGAAAATGACTCTACTACCCAAAGCAATCTACAGATTCAATGCAATCCATATCAAACTACCAATGGCATTTTTCACAGAACTAGAACAAAACATTTCACAATTTGTATGGAAACACAAAAGACCCCGAATAGCCAAAGCAATCTTGAGAAAGAAAAACGGAGCTGGATGAATCAGGCTCCAGGACTTCAGACTATACTACAAACCTACAGTAATCAAGAGAGTATAATACTGGTACAAAAACAGAAATGTAGATCAATGGAACAGGACAGAAAGCCCAGAGATAAACCCAACCACATATGGTCACCTTATTTTTGATAAAGGAGGCAAGAATATACAATGGAGAAAAGATATCCTCTTCAATAAGTGGTGCTGGGAAAACTGGGCAGCTACATATAAAAGAATGAAATTAGAACACTTCCTAACACCATACACAAAAATAAACTCAAAATGGATTAAAGACCTAAATGTAAGACTGGACACTATAAAACTCCTAGAGGAAAACATAGGAAGGACACTCTTTGACATAAATCACAGCAAAATCCTTTTTGACCCACCTACTAGAGAAATGGAAATAAAAACAAAAATAAACAAATGGGACCTAATGAAACTTAAAAGCTTTTGCACAGCAAAGGAAACCATAATTAAAACAAAAAGACAACCCTCAGAATGGGAGAAAATATTTGCCAATGAAGCAATTTACAGAGGATTAATCTCCAAATTTTACAAGCATCTCATGCAGCTCAATATCAAAAAAAAAAAAAAAAACCAATCCAAAAATGGGCAGAAGACCTAAATAGACATTTCTCCAGTGAAGATATACAGATTGCCAACAAACACATGAAAGGATGCTCAACATCACTAATCATTAGAGAAATGCAAATCAAAACTACCAAGACGTATCATCTCATGCCAGTCAGAATGGCCATCATCAAAAAATTTATAAACAATAAATGCTGGAGAGAGTGTGGAGAAAAGGGAACCCTCTTGCGCTGTTGGTGGAAATATCAATTGCTACAGCCACTATGGAGAACAATATGGAGGTTCCTTAGAAAACTAAAAATAAAACTATCATACGACCCAGCAATCCCACTACTGGACATTTACCCTGAGAAAACCATAGTTCAAAAAGAGTCATGTACCACCATGTTCATTGCAGCTCTATTTACAATAGCCAGGACATGGAAGTAACCTAAGTGTCCATTGACAGATGAATGGATAAAGAAGATGTGGCGCATATATACAATGGAATATTACTCAGACAAAAAAGAAACAAAATTGAGTTATTTGTAGTGAGGTGGGTGGACCTAGAGACTGTCATACAGAGTGAAGTAAGTCAGAAAGAGAAAAACAAATACCATATGCTAAAATATATATATGGAATCTAAAAAAAAAATGGTTCTGATGAACCTAGAGTCAGGACAGGAATAAAGACACAGATATAGCGAATGGACTTGAGGACATGGGGAGGAGGAAGGGTAAGCTAGGATGAAGTGACATGGACATATATACACTACCAAATTTAAAACGGATAACTAGTGGGAAGCAGCCGCATAGCACAGGGAGATCAGTTTGGTGCTTTGTGACCACCTAGAGGGGTGGGATAGGGAGGGTGGGAGGGAGATGCAAGAGGGAGGAGATATGGGGATATATGTATACGTATAGCTGATTCACTTTGTTATACAGCAGAAACTAACACACCATTGTAAAGCTATTATACTCCAATAAAGATGTTAAAAAAAAAGTCTTTCAGGCAGAGGAGGCACACTTAGTTTCAACTTCCTTGCTAGAGGCAAAACTCCCTCTTTGCTTATCCAGTAGAGTCTCTACAAGTGGTCACAAATCCATCAGCACAGTCAGCTTGCACAATTGTAGAACAAGTGAACTTATTTTACAGTAGTCTTTGGTCATTTTTGAAGCAATCTGGCCACCAAACACAAGAAATTTTACACGCCCGAAATTGTAGATTGCCTATTTCATCACAAAGTTCATAGTAAACGTCTAAAGAGATAAAGGAAAGGTATATAAAAATGGAATTTTTATTCCTAAAACAAATTGAAATATACATCTTTCTATATAATTTAATTACTTTTCATTTAAATTCATTTTTGATGGTATATTTGTAATCAATAACAATCTTAGTAGCAATCTTGCACAGTTAGCCTTTATTAAAGCTGTTTTCCCTTAGTGACACAATTCAAGCTAATGTGCCACAGAAAATGTAGACTAATTAGTACAAATGAAGGAAAGGAGTCAATTAGCTAAGAGGGAATAATGAGCAAAGGGAACTGTTATGTAAATCTAGATTACCCTGAAAACTTCCAGTCGGGAAGCAGACAGCTAGATGTAATCACCTGTTATTCAAAACACACCTTGGAAAATGAGGGTTCTAATGCATCCTTAGCTTGATTTTAACTTGCTGATATTTACTCAGAATTATGCTTGAGTTGATGTTTTTATTAGTAACTGGTATGATTCATAGGCCACACAGATTTTTAGTAGAAATATGTTGTGCATATTATCACAATTTTCATTAAATATGTGATAAAAACACTACAGTATTCTAAAGGGTCTTAGCAAAAAATTAAGACTGAAAATGCCTAACACAACAGAAACGTATTATTTATCATACTGTGATCTATATTTAAAGAAAACAGAACAAATATATTTAGTTTAACTCATCTCACATTTCTTGAAAAATCTCTGATATTAGCTCTTCAAAACAATATATTTGAATGATACATGCAATATATTCAATATATTTGAATAAAGGCTCCCCTGTTAGTCCTTTCAGTCACAGTTGATGATTTTGGTATTTTGGAATTTTTCAATTCCTCTGCAATCTAGAGGAATATTTGGAGGCAAGAGTAGAGAATGAGAAAGGTAGAAATATTTGTTTGTGTTTTTCCACTACCCGATAGGAAATTATGACGTTCTGTGAATGAGATATCAAGGGATATCAAAGAGGTGAGGCACCAGGACAAAACAGACACTGGAAACCTCCAGTGCAACTTGTTATTATAGTATTAGGAGAAGGTGGAATTGGGGAGAGTATTTACAATACACTTGAGGTCTATACAATCTGAGAAGTGTTCATTAAGTCTGGCTCAGATTAGGGCATTGGTTGACTCACACTTGGTGAATGTCACACAGCCAATGCATTTCTAGGACTTTGCCACAGGTGACCCCTGCCTCCTGATGTGATCACCAGATCTCAGAAGGCCAGGACCACTTGGGGTTTGAGTCAATTCCAAAACCTCTTATGTTGGTAGATAATCGTGGAAGTTGAGAATTTATCATTTTTGGCTCAAAGATATGGGAGTTTTCATAAGAAACTCACACATTTTTATAATATTAGAAAATACATGAAAAACTATGGTTTTCATCATTTTCCTTTCTGCACTAGTGTTATATAATAGTCATGAGAAGGATAATAATGATGATAATAATAATAATGACAACTACCTGGGGAAGTGAGACTACCCATTTAATTGATGAATTTGGAAAAATAAACTGGGAGTATTTAGCCAATGCACTTTCTTTTTCCTTTCCTAGAACCCAGTGTGTGCACATAGAAAAGGAGCTCTTGCCAAATCCACATCATTGGTCTTCTGTGGACAAGTCCTCTATCCAAGGTGAGCTCTACCCAAGTTTAGCGTCATCTCTAGATGGGCAAATCTGCCTTTCTGGGAAGCAGCTCTTCCACTGGTTTAACCTTTATTAGTAACAAAAGTGACAGTTTGGCTTCTATATGCCAGTCTCAATTCTCATTTTCTTTTTCAGAATTTAGGCAGCAAAGTGGTATGCTGTTTTTGAGGGCCCTCAGAGACCCCAATATTTAGTACATATTCTTGACATATTTAGATATGAGTGGACCTTAGGAAAGCACATTAAATGCATGGAGAAGCTTTGAGTGAGTCCAGGGCATGTGGCTTTTAGGTTTGAAATTCCATGTGTGGCAAGATGTTTTTGCCTGGGTATCTGGTAGAAACTAACATTTGAAGCACTGCATTTCTACAGATGTGCAGTAGACTTTCAATGTCTGTGGACTCAGCATGGTTGAGAGGGTGATTACACGCCGAGTGGCCCAGCTCTCGCTTGAAAAGCTCCTCCTAGAGAACGAGGACTACAGTGCCTACAAGTGAATGATACATGAGCTATGATGACCTAAAACAAGGGTTGATAGGCCATAGCAATGTTAGGGCTCAGGAAAGATTCTCAGGCTTAGTAACATCTTGAAGCTCAGGAGAGACTGAACCTTTGAAAATTTTGCCGGCTATAAGGGTGACCTTGGCAGACACTGTCTACAATTTTCAGCCACCTCTGTCTCAGCAAAAGCATAAGACTTTAGCAGGAGGAGATGATCCAAAGGGTTCTGGCTGCTTAAGCATGACTTGAACTATATATGATATATGTATTTGGACAGCAAGGGCCTCACCAAGTACGTGGGAGCCTTGGAATACAGTTTCAGCTTTTCCCAGCAGGTATAGCTGAGAAATATTGTGATTATAGGAAATATAAACGTTCTATACATGGGACTTTTCAGCCCTTGGGGACATAGCAATATGCTTGCAATCTAACTACAAGGCAGCTGACTTCCTTGCCTGCTACAGAGGATGGGATCTAGCTTTAAGTTGTTATTGCCAAGGCTGGGTGGGAAGCGCTGGCTCAGTAGTTTAAAATCCCGTTATGTAATCAGGGCCAAGGAGGAAACTGCGAAGGGACTAACTTTGAATTCCTGTGGTTTCTTCCGGGTTCCAGATTGGAAAATATCACAGTAACCCCCCCTCACTGGGACCTCTCCAGTTTCTAGATTCTTCCAACAATAGGAACCAACCTTGCCATGTCCTCTAAAATTTATAAGAGCTATTCTCCCTTTGCCTGGTTAAAATATTTTTCATCAACTAAACATGGGTAAGATTCCCAGAATCTTTTCTACCAACATTCTACAGTGGAAAAATTTTATCATAATCATTAAGTCCCCTACACACAAACCTTCAAGTTGCAAACTTTCAAAGATGTGAACATGCGTTTGCATGTCCAATCACGTAAGTTAGTTCACGAGTCTGGTGTACATTGACACAGGCGTGGATCCTCTTCAAGTAGTTGTGATTTTGTGTGCTTTACTGTACAGTACTGTATAGAGGACAGTAGTACAGTATCTTTATTTCAAGCCCAGGATGTCCGGAAGCAAGCGTGAAAGCAGTGGTATATAGCCGACTGTGTTAGTTGGGTACCTAAGCTAACTTTGTTGGACTTAACGAACAAATTGGACTTAACAAAAGTGCTCTCAGAACGGAACTCGTTCGTATCTAGGGGACTTACTGTAACTGCTACTTATCCGGTCCACATGACATTTTATTGCATGTATGCCTTAGAATAAAACTTTTAGGTACAAATACTAAGGCACACAAAATTCTTCTTATGAACTGAAATACAAGAGCAATCTAATTTTACATTGTTAGATCACAAAAGTTAAAGTACATCCCTAATTGCTTAAGACATCACTGAAGAATGACATATATTTGGGTTATTATCAAGAACATGAAATTATAGGAGATGAACATTAACTTGAAAAAATTGAAACCAAGTTAAATCCAAATATTTTCTTTTGATTACACTGCCACTGGATAAATGTGTGCTGATTTGAATCTTTCCTGAAAGTATATATACATTTCTAAATTGGAACAGGCCAGAATATGAATAAGTTTTCTAAATTCCTTTTCAACTAATGTTCTATTTAAGTCCTGGCCTATTATATAAATATATTTAAATTATACTGAAATGCCTTGGTTGAGATGTAGTAAAACCAAATCCTAATATATCACTGATCTATTTGCCAATTTAATACAGAAGCACAGAAATGCTTCTGTGTGCAGAAAGATTTACTCAAATGTAGATGTTTATAGCATATTATATGTATATTATAGTAATATATTAGTCAGAGAAATAGTATTTTCAAAATTTTTGTATATTGTATATTGCTATGTTGTATATTGGGAAGTATAGTAAAGCACATTTGCTATTGTAACGTACTTTTTGTACCTGCTTTCACAGAAGTTAACATTTAACCAAAAGCCGCTTTACTTCTATTTGCAGAGAAGTAAATATTTTAGTAATAGCATGTCTGAACATAAAAACTGTTTACAGCTACTATTATAGTCTTTGTTCTCAGATTAGTAGTTGCTGGTAAATTTATCTCACTTTTTTTCTTTTTACAAGTACTTGTAAATGCTGGTTATTTGTCTAAGTGAACTCCTGCTGTTTTGTAAAAACAAACAACTAATTATTCCCAACCCCAAACACTTTACTGTCACTATAAAAATACACAGTACTTTCCCCTTTCTTTGCTTATATTTAAGCCAGATTTTAATAACACTTTGTACGCAGTAGAGAGTCACTGTGTCAACTGAAAGTTACATTATAGCAACTTTCTATGTTCTGCTTCATCTTGACATGGTGTCACGTTCATACATGATGGAAAACACCTCTATCAAATGGGTCCCTTTCCTGATCAAATTGAGAAGGAAAGACTATAATAATTGTTTGAAGTGTCTCATTCAATACTATCAAGACAAAGACAAAAATGAGGTTTGTATGTTATGAATTTTCTTTCAGTTAGATGATGCAGTGAAATGGTGAATAAATCTTTACTCCTGGAAAAGCATGAAGTGTAATTTTATTTAGTCATATTTATGTCCTCCATATTTATGCCTTTATTAAGCTTGCCTTTTGACACCACGTCTTTAAACAGCAGTTTCTACATGGTTAAACAGGAGAACTGAACAGAAAGGCATATAGAAAAATAAAATCTTGCTAAATGACCATAGAAAATACATTACTGCAAATTTAGATTTTAAATATTCCACATGCAAAAGACAAAAATAGCTGGAACCAATCATAGATATGCTTATACAATTATCACAAAACACAGAAACTGCAAAGTGTTATTGGATATTAACTAATTTACAGAAACTACCATGGATAAGTGCTCCAAACAAAAACCCAGGGTGTTCCTCTATGCTTTGGTTTGTGCCTTAAATATTTTCAAGTTGGATGCTACAAATCAGGAAATGTTGAATCCAGATCTATGAAATTTACCAAACAGAAATTTAGCATAGGGGAAAAATGCCAACAGTTGTATATTAAAAAAAATACAAATTCCTGTCCATGAGAACAAATGTATGTGAAAGTTATCTGCATATTGTACATCTCTAGATATCTGGCATTTACTTATGCGGGGAAAAAAAACACCTCTGTATATCTATATTCTGTACATTTTTTTTCATATGGCATATATATACATATAGACCCTAAATATATTCTGGAAAAGTCACTGAAATTATACATGTGACCAAGGACATGTGCACTGTAGTGTAGGCAGATGAGAGCGGTTATAACTGTCCCCCCAAACTGTCCTACATATCCAGGTGCTGACCGCGTGTGTGTGAAGTTACCTTAGAAATATCAGCAAATATGAGAGCACATTAGAGATATTCAAACAAAAAAATAATCTTTGGACATAGTATGCCAGACCCCAGAATATTATTTTGGTGCCTGAGTTGCTAATACTGTCCTATATTTTTCTCTCTTCTTTGAGATAACATAATGAAAGGAAAGAGCAGTGTTTAAATGGAAGAAAAAAATACCTCTGCTGATCTCTACCCTTTGGAACAAAAAATCTTAATAATACCTGAGTTCCCATTTGCTAGGGCAACAGCAGAAAAATTAATTTCAGTTCCTACTCAATAAAAGGGCTTTATACGTAGTACGTAGAAATAGAAGACTGCTGTCAGAAAAAGTGCCATGTGTGTCAAAGCACGTAGGAGGGAGAATTTGAATGGGTCCAATGAAAAAACTGACTTGAATGCATGGCATCTTTCATTAATGACAATAGAAGTGGAAATACTTGTGTGCATGTGTGTTTCTAACACTAAAACTATTTTAAAGGGCAAAAATCATTTGGAAGACAAAATTCAGACATCAGATTATCAAAGATTACTGACCTGGATGCTTCAAGAAAAGGTCATGAAAAAACGTTTCTCTCTTCTCTCTGTCTCTCTCTCTATATGTATATATATGTATTGAATATATATACATATATACACTGTATATTTAAAAAGGCAAAAGTAAAATCACAACCAAATACAATGTGTAAAGTTGGATAGGATCTTAGACTGAGAGGAGGGATAATTATTGGGGAAATTAAAATACAGGTTCATTATTCTGTGAGATTATTGAATTATAATTTAGGTGTTATATTTTAGGGGTTATGACTGTACTGTATTTATGTAACAGGATGCTGAATTTCTTAAGAGATGTGAACTGAAGCATTTGAGTGAAGAGTCATGATGTCCATAGTTTGCTTTCCATTGGTACATATAAATAGAAACATACACACACACACACACACACACACACACACACAGAGGCAGTCCTTGTTTTGTACAGTACCACATTAATTGAGACATGCAGATCAGAATGCAGTCCATGATTTCCAAGTTTTAGTGGTAATTGAGATAAAATTCCTGTTACCATCTGACTGCAAAGTGAGGACTGAGTATACATCAAAAGTAGCAAAATATTAGTAATAGGTTAGTCTACTTGGTGGATATATTGATGCATTGTTTATTATTTTTTATTCTGTATTTATAAAAAATTCAAATCAAATATAAAAAAATAATTTCTTTGACTTACCTATATTCAGATAAAATCTGAAAAATTATCCCTGTGATAGGCACTCTCTCTCTCTCTCTCTCTCTCTCTCTTTCTCTCAAGGGAGGAAACAAAGTTAAATAGATATTAGAGAAAGTATAATTACAAAAACTTATTAGAGGTATATATATATAAAGCTTCATGAAATTGCTATTACAATAATTTGCATTAGCGAATACAAATAATTTGAGTTAATTAGAAATATATATGACTCAAACTTGTCAGAAAAGTACTTGCATAGGAGTCATTTCCATGTAAATACTTATTTATGAGTCAGTTTCAAATGTGTCACTGTCAATTACAACTGTATTATCGTGATCATTTAAACTAATGGATCAAATATAAAAATTTAGAAATATTATAATGTTATCTATGAAATTTTTGTCCTAAATACATCCTTCTACTTGTAATACCTTTCCTCACTCTTATTTGCATTTCCACCTAAACACATACACATACTTCTATGTGAGAGAATTATGTTACAGAAAATTTTTTTTAATTTAACTAAAACTATAGGTCTTGCATAATTGCTAAAGGTAATGAAACATATGGAATATATAAAGTGGTCATAAATAATTTTATGTAACTAAATACATCAAATGCTGAGGAAAGAGTTCATTATAAACTAGAGAACATCAACAGGCAAAATTATTATATCTCAGCTTAGTCTAATTAAATATGGAAATCCCAGCAAAATTAGGAGAGGAGGAAAACTGAAATTGAGTCAAAGAATGTTCATTGCAGGTTACATTCTCTGAGATGCCGATTCTGAGATGTAGTTTAGTGTGTAGGATAAATATTCAGGATCACCCTTGAGATCAATACCTATGGATGGGAGAGGGAGGGAGCAGGTTTGGACAAAGGAAGAGTTGAGGTGTCATGCAAGCCCAGCAGCCTTGGACAACCCATTATGAACTGTGAAGCTAGAATGGGCCCTTCAGAGTTGACCTTAAGGTTAGAAAGAGATGGCTTGGTCTTTAGACTAGTACACAGATCACTTGTTAGACTAGATCCACCCCAGGAAAGGGATGTGATTTGGGGCAAGGCAGCTCTGCAACTGTTGCAATTCCTGGAGGGGATGACAGCTGATGGTTAAAGGGTGGTGCATCACAACATCCCCCATTTGCAGCTTTTGAATCCACAACTTCAAATATGCTCTGAAACTTCAGTGGGATTCCAGTGGACTCTCCTCCTGGAGGAATCCTTTGAGAGGAAGATTAGCACTTTGTTCACTGCTTCTGCAGTTGGCCAAAACTGACATTCATTGTTTCTCTCCTTCATTATCCCCTATAGTTTCCCCTCCTCCTCAGCTATCACCTTTGCTGGTCTCAATGGCTTACCTCTGGTGTGACTTAAATGATCATTTCTAGGTTCTGGGCCCATGCATGCCCTACTCAAGCCAGAATTGCTACACTTTCCCATTTACAATCAAACTACAGCAAGGACATAAGAACAGATACCTAAATGAATCACCTGTGTGCAAAACAAATTCCTCCTTGAACCCAGGTATAACAGCAGTCCTAACTCCTCTTGGTAAACAAGGTCAATTATCTCTTCAAGGATATCACATATCTCACATCTTCTTGCTGATTGTCATTTCCCACAAGTAGCCCATAATGAAAAGTGACACTCTTACCTTCTAGTTAGATGGGATTCTCCCTGGGTTTCCTGGATCCAGTGGACATGTTCCGCTTTTGAGAACCAAGACCTCTAAACCTACAGAACTTAAAGTTCAAGATACAGGAAGCACAAATGTCCTAAGTGGGTTATTGGGAGTGAGGGTAAGTGGGGCCACTCCTATTTCAACTCTCTGGTTCCCAAGCCCATGATAGAAGATCCATGTAGTAAAGTTATCCCGAAGTGGCCAATTAGTATGATCAAGGAATGGTGCCACAATGGGGACTGGATGTTGGTTTTTCTTGCTGCCAGGTTGGACATTTGACAGCAGCAGGAGCTACAAGAGGCTTGGTAAGCAAAAGCCCATCCTTCTGGGTCCATGCATAGCCTCCATTTCTGCCGGCACTGTGATGGCCAATGAGAGAGGCCAGCAGATGTTAACAGGTTGAGTCACTTTTTCTACTTGTTTATTGCCTGTTTCATGGTAGAAGCTCTCTGGTTGGCATTAACATGTGATATGAAAATCTTCATAGTTTATGCCCACTCTCATATATAATACTTTTTTCTCTAATCTACACCTTCCTGTCCATGATATTTCATTTTTTTCCCTTACCATTTGCTAGTGTCCACAAGTAAGTATAAATTCTAACCTTGGGCCACATCTCTTTCCACACAAAGTAGACACCAGGTGTTCTGCTCATTAAGGGAATTTTCTCTTGCCACTGTCTTTCAAGGTCACCACTGGGTGAATCTGTAGAGAATTCCATCTATTTTTGGCTTACATCCACATACAGAGTTTGCTTTTTTTCCTCCTCCATCAGGTCATCATAAAAGTCCCTGCATACTGCCATAAGTGTTAGCTGGGGGAGGGGAGCTGGTACAACAATGGTGGATCATAAGGAACCCAGCTTATGCAGCTACTTTCTTAGCCCACATCTGGTACAACTATCACTGGGGTTATTCCCCAGAGAGCAGACTAAACTGAGATGAAGTTTAGTGTACTAGATATTTACTAAGGCATGCCCTTCCCTGAAATCAATAACTGTGGAAGAGAGAGGAAAGAAACATTGGGCAAAGGGAGATGTCACACTGTAATGCAGGTCCAATGGCTGTATCACCAACTGCACTGGAGTTATGGAACTAGAATGGTCCTTCGAATTGTTCATTTGAATTGAAATGGTCAGGAATTGATATGTGGTTGAGTGGGGGGCGCCCCAGGAAGGAGAATGATCTGAAAGAAGCGACTCTCTTCAGCTGAGACAATCTCTACAGGGAAGTTGAAGGCTTTTGGCCACCAGAGCTCCAAGCAGCTAGATCAGCAAACATTTCATTGAAGGTAGATCTCAGTGGCACATCACAGAATCCAATACAGATTAATGACAGGCTAAATGGTTAGGCTCTATAAAATTAAAGTAAAAATGGGAAAAAAAGGGGATCTTACATTATTTAAATGTTGCATGATTTTAAATGTGATTTAAAGAATTCTTTGTAGACAAAACCCTGATGGTACATTAAATGAATATTAGCATTATATTCATTTTCTGGTATATGAGGAAGACAGAGCAATCACAGCAGAAACTCTGAATTGAAAAATTACCTCTGCCACTTTTTAGATCTTAGTCTTAAGCAAATCCCTTAAATTTGTTTGAGAATCATTTTCCTTTTCTGTAAAAATATATACATCTAATAAGATTATACAAATTATGCAGAGTATAGCACTCACCCCCCAAAAAGCATACATATACAAACACACAAAGATAAAGGTGATAATATTACCATGTGCAAACACTAGAGGAAAACTTGGCCTAATTCTCTCATTATATGGAAAGTATGTATTTGAAAATAAGTACTTCTTACATACTTCAAGTGTTTCTTCTCTTGTACTCTACATTTATTCTAGATAAATTTATTTTATTCACTTATCTTAATAGTTATCTTTCTGATAGATTTTGTGTTAGATTTCATGCTAGAGATCTCTCATGTTCATGTTGTATCATCAGTGTTTTGAGCCTGATACATAGTTATTTAATAGATTCATGTTGAATGAACAGATGAAAAGAATAAATAAGATAATTTATTAAAAAGTAATCATTCTAATATCATGAGATCCAAAAGAAGCAAGCCTGGCAATTAAGGAAACACAGATAACTCCAACAAGGCAATGTCAATGATAAGCAAGTCATTATTTGATTAATGATTTTTTAAAAATAAATTTATTTATTTATTTTTGGCTGCTTTGGGTCTTTGTTGCTGTGCGCGGGCTTTCTCTAGTTGCAGTGAGCAGGGCTACTCTTCATTGCGGTGTGCGCGCTTCTCATTGCGATGGCTTCTCTTGTTGCGGAGCACGGGCTGCAGGCACGTGGGCTTCAGTAGTTGTGGCACACAGGCTCAGTAGTTGTGGCTCACGGGCTCTAGAGCACAGGCTCAGTAGTTGTGGCACACGGGATTAGTTGCTCTGCAGCATGTGGGATCTTCCCGGACCAGGGCTTGAACCCATGTCCCTGCATTGGCAGGCGGATTCTTAACCGCTGCACCACCAGGGAAGCCCTGATTAATGATTATCTTCCCCATACTGTCAGATCAATAAGGCTAAGAAAAAAATATGATTTTATACAACTTTTTGTCCTCATAACCTGTCTGTGTCTGGCAATTGATTGGTAATCTATAAATATTTCTTGAAGAAATGGACAAATGAATAAATTAATAAACTGAGTCAGGAACTACAACTGATATGTAAGAATTTGAGAGGTTAACTGCAATGACTAGTTATTGCCAGAGGAGGGAAGCAAAGCGTAACAGAGCAGCTGGTACCCCTCACAAAGTCTTCAAAACAGGAGTTACCGCGGTGGCAAGTTGTGGTCAACAATTAGAAGAGTGGTTTATGTGACCGGGATTATGTAAGAGTCAAGAGGAAAGTTACTCCCGAAAGCCAAGTCAAGCCATTAGTCAAAACCAAAGAGCACTGTGTGAAACTGGAAAAGGAAGGCTAAAATATGACACGCTGAGAAAGAGCCACGCATCAGACTATAAAACAAAGAATAACAAGGCTTCAGAAATGTAGTCAGGTGGAACATCTCTTCTGACAGTTCTCGCATTGATCTGTGAGTCTTTAAACCTCTTGGTTTGGGCTTGGGACTAAAATCTCTGCTTCTTAATGTTAAAGGATTCCAGACCTATTCTTGGGGATGATTATCTAACATAGAGTATATAGTTTGAATTTTTAAAGATGTTAAATATTGAAGGAAACAAGGGTTAGGAGTTAATCTCTAACCCTTTGATTATAGATTTAAGAACTTCTGCATGGAGAGAGGATGCTAGCCGTCAGAAACCAATGATGAAGTTTTAGATCAGAAATCTGGAAAGATGGGCAGTTTTACCTAATAGTGCTTATGTCTTCTGGTTGTTCTCAAATGGAATAAATGGAGCTCAGTGTCTCTTGCAGATACAGTGACAACTGCAAACAAGGAAATGGGTTTATAGTAGATTTGTTTGAGTACAGACTTTCCCCATAACCTTGGCTGTGCCTCCTAATTTATAAATTCATTTATTTATTTATTTGGCTGCATTGGGTCTTCGTTGTTGTGCGTGGGCTTTCTCTAGTTGTGGCGAGTGAGGGCTTGGGCAGTGCGCTGCTTCTCATTGCAGTGGCTTCTCTTGCGGTGCGCGGGCTTCTCATTGTGGTGGCTTCTCTTGTTGTGGAGCACGGGCTCTAGGCACGCAGGCTTCAGTAGTTGTGGCATGCGGGCTCAGTAGTTGTGGCACATGGGATTAGTTGCTCCACAGCATGTGGGATCTTCCCGAACCAGGGCTGGAACCCGTGTCCCCTGCATTGGCAGGTGGATTCTTAACCACTGCGACACCAGGGAAGTCCTGTGCTTCCTAATTTAAATAGCTGTCACTCTGACTTAATCTGGTTTTTACTCTTGGTTTCTTTATTTCTAGAATTCTGATGTAAACTTCAAAATGCAGTTTAACTTTACTGTAATTACATTCAGCACACGACTGGATCCATGCATGAATTAGAAAAATGATGCAGATTTATGATGCTGGCTCATCCCATGTCCCTGATTCTTGGACACCAAAACAAATACAGATGAAACTTTGAGTTCATCACTTCATTTTGGATAATGATTTAAACTTGAAAATTCAAAATTCCTAAACTAGAATCCCAGCTCTGTTGATGATTAATATGACTCTGGATAAGTCATATGGCCTTTTTTGGCCTACATTTCATTATCTTTTAACTGAATATTTAGATTAGGTCAGAAGTTCTTAAATTGGAGCTTTGGTAGGAAAGACTAAAGTGAGGGCTGTGTTTGGGCAGAAGTTATTTTAAGTCTTCCCTTTCATCTGTCCCACTCTAAGGGGGTTGGTTAAGTCTCAAAGAGGGAAAGAAAGGGCTTCTAAGTACTACTTGTAGCATTTTGTGTAAAAACAATGTTATAGGTCCAATCGTGTACCTAAGAAAATACTTTGAATTCCTAACGCCCAGTACCTCTGAATATGAATTTATTTGGGAATGGAATCATTGCAAATGTAATTAGTTAGGATAAAGTTACACTGGAGTAGGATGGGATCTAATCCAATATGACTGGTGTCCTTGTAGGAAGAAGAAAATTCCATGTGTATACGGAGACACACAGGGAGAAAACCCTGTGGCCAGAGAGGCAGAGATTAGAACAGTGCAGATGCAAGTCAAGGAGTAACAAGGTTTAGCGGTGATCGGAAGCTAGGAAGATGCAAGAATCTCAGAGGAAGCATGGCCCTGTTGATACCTTAATTTTGGACTTAATGTTTCCAGAGCTGTGAGAGAATATAATTCTGTTGCTTTAAGCCACCTGGTTCGTGGTACTTTGTTAAGAACAGCCTCAGGAAACGAATACAGGCAAAGACAATATTAACTTATTTGTGCAAAAACAAGAACAGTATTAACTTATTTATGCAGAGGTGAAGATGCTGAGGAAAACAATAAAAAAACACATTTTGATTAAAGATTTAAGAAACCATACAAAAGAGAAGTTAGTTTCAACCCACATGTCCTTAAAGACTTTTTCCATATACTGTTGGCTGTATTGATCAATTTAAATCAATGATATTCTGACTTAATTTTGTTTTTTAATTTGTTTTGAAAGGTCTAAAGCAGGAGAAAGTGGTTAATGTGTTAGTTCTAGTTAAGTTGCAAATAAAGCATTCAACAAATCACACACAGACTCATCAATATAAGGCAGAAGCCTCCCCTGTATGGGGGCTTAAACACAATCTCAGAGCGTATACTAAGTAATAAGCTACTCTGACCCAGTGGCAACTCCTCTAAAGCCAATTCCTATAAACTCTTATAAATAAAATCATACTCACCCTTGGCAATCTGGAAGACTCAGGGAATGTCCAAGGCTATGTCCTCTCTAGAGTGATTGGAGAGGAGATATACAAACTACTAGGCCTTGTCTGAAAATGGGGCAAACACAGCTCCTTGAACTATAATAGTAGCATCCAAGGCATATACATATCCAGTGGTAAATGGTAAAGATCTAACTGGTTAAGGAAGTTTAAGTATAACTTTTGACCAATAAAGAACGCATAATTACCCATGAGTGAGCCATAAGTAACCAAGCTAAAAATTAAAAAAACCAAACAGGTGGTTTTCAAGGGGAAAAGAGTCGGGGGAGGAAAGAAGTAGGTGAGGGAGATTGAGGTACAAGCTTCCAGTTGCAAAATAAATGAATCATCGTTATGCAACGTACTGCATGGGGAATATTGTCAATAACTATGTAACATATTTGTATGGTGACATATTGTAGCTGGACTTATCCTGGTGATCATTTTAAAATGTATAGAAATTTCAAATCATTATGTTATGTAACAGGAACTAACATAGTGTTGAAGGTTACTTATACTTCAAAAATAAACAAACAAGAAAACTCATAGAAAAAGAGATCAGTCAGGGGGTGGGGAGAGGGGGAGTTCAATGAAGGTAGTCAAAAGATAAAAACTTCCAGTTATAAGACATATAAGTATCATTACTAGGGATGTAATGCACAACATGATAAATATTGAATAATACTGTTATGTTATATATGAAAATTAAGAGAGTAAATCCTAAGAATTCTCATCACAAGGAAAAATGGTTTTTTTTAAACAATTTTGTATCTATATTAGATGATGGATGTTCACTAAACTTATTGTGATAATCACTTCATGATATATGTAGATCAAATCATAAATTTATACAGTGCTGTATGTCAATTTTACTTCAGTAAAACTGGAAGAAAACATGAATAGGGAAATCAGAATTATACAAAAAAACGCAAGCTGAACGACCACATTATAAGTGAAGGTATAATTTATAATGCACATTTTAAAAATTTGATGTATTACATAGATTAAGAAAGTGCAGATTGTACAAAAGCTTTCAGAGTTTGATTCATGTTTATAATTAAGCACAGAGTTGGTTGTGATGATTCTTTCAGAGGATAAAGTTTTCAAATAAAGAAATTTACTAAGCCGAGAGAGCCAGAAGGGGTTTATTTCTTCACTGAATTAGAGAAAATTTCCAAAGACCCCAGGCCTAACTTGATCTACAAGTAATTGAAGTGTTCCTTCAATAGAGGCATTATACAAATATACTCTGCTCTGATTATTGCTCATAGTATTAATATAATTAACATTGATTATAAAATAATAATAATAAAGCAATCCTGCAAATAATGGGACATGTAATAATGAAACTGTTGACTAATGATGACTTACAATACTTGGGGCAGGACTGCTTGGTCTGGGGAAAAGGGGATATGAAAGGAATAGTGATGGAACAGAGCTTATATGTTTGTTCACTTAGGAAGAAATGTAAGCTTGATGAGGATAGCTTTTTGTGCACATTATCTTCATTTGTGAGACACTTTGAGCAAAAGAGCATCGTGGAGTTTAATGCCTTACTATGTTGTCTCCAATGCACAGTTCATGTCTGAAGCATGAAAAGTTGTGACAACTTAAACAACTGCCTTCATGGGGCCATTCTCAAGATTGACTTAGTAGATACAGTAGTAAATAAAAGATATGAAAATCCTGGACTATTTTCATGGGCATTGTTCAAATGACTAATAGGAATCCACTTATGGTATGTCAAGAATTAATGATGTAAAGTTAATTGTCTTTGAAAACGGTACATTGGTAAGGATCTGAATTTTACAATAAGGAGGCAGAGACAAATCACTAAGTATAAAGATGTGGGAGAGTTGGGAAGGTCATACACTCTAAAATTAAAATCTTTATTCTAGCAGTTCTAGGAGATGATGATATCTGTGATATAGCTATCAACAAAGATAAAAGAATATGATTTTGGGACTTCCCTGGCGGTCCAGTGCTTATGACTCTGGGCTTCCACTGCAGGGCGCATGGGTTCAATTCCTGGTCAGAGAACTAATATCATGCTGTATGGCATGGCCAAAAAATAAAATAATAATAATAAAATAAAAATAACAATTGGACAAAAAAGAATACGATTTGGATGAAGTTCTCCTGTATTTAGGAAATTGCAGAGCTCTGAGATCAATGAATCACGAGGGTCATCAATTTCCATGTTAGAAGTGACGGTGTTAGTAGTTACATGGAAAAGTACTTTCCTATTTCTACATTCAGAAAGCAAACATGTTTGCACACACAAATACACACAAATCCATCTCAAAGACTGAAAGCTCACTTGAATTTTGAAGAAAATTGGATTTAGAAGTTAGTACAGGTTTGTATTCAGTTAAATGATTAAAGTGTAAAATGAAAATGTGTTAAGAACTATGGTGAGAATGATGTCATAAAAAGAGTAAAAAATATTGGGTTTTGTTTTCAAATCAGAAACTCATACAAAGAGATTAATTTAACCAGATTTACTCTAGATAGTAAGCTCAATGAGTGTGTGTCAATGAGAAATTCCTGAATCTGTAGCAAGAAGTTAATATGTCTCATCAAGAATGGATCTAGTGAGTGTGCATTGGCGGACAACCAGCAAGAGTATAGCACACGGCTGCAACAGCATACAATTCTGATTGTCTAGACTCGGATAGCCCATAATTTTCCTCTTTTTCTGTACAGCTTTGAATAGGTTAATGGCATCAGTGTGACATAAATACTGCCTGGGAAACTTACAGTAACGTTTTCTAGTCTTCTGTACTGAGGTTTTTGTTCAAAGATTCATTCTCTGCTTAAAGATATTACTTCTAATAGCCAGTGCTCTAACTTTTCTGTGTTTTTTGTGTGTGTGTCTTTTTTTTTTTTTAACTACAGTTGCCTTTTTCTCTGCAGTTGCAGGGCATAGAGATATCTACTCACATCCAAAGAAGACATTCCAGTTTCACTTCTGATTTCTTGTCTATTTATAAATTTTTTGTTGCAGCTATCTTAACCTTACTGTTTGATAAGTCCATCAACTGATGATTTGGAAGCTTACACCCCTTATCTCTTATTTTGACTTTTACATTAAAATAAATCCCAGTCTCTCCTAACCAAAGTATTAATGGGACAACATCACTGTCATTTATCTTATCTTTTCATCTTAACCTGTTATGTTTCATTATCATGTATTATTATTTTTATTCCTTCCCGAAGTTGATTGTTAATGTCTTTAAACCTTTTCTCCTTTATAGATTAATCCCAAGTTCTTAGGAGAATTCTCTTCACCCAAGTGCTCAGCAATCCAAATAAAGAGATTTCATTGAAAAAGAGGTTAGACTTCCCAGGTATTCCAGAATATAGATCTATATCTTCTTTTCTTATGTCCATTTGCCATAGAATGTTATCTTCTCTTTTTCTGTCCTCTAGGTTCTACATGTCAACTCTCTCAATTCAGGAACACTATGGATCTTTAAGTAAATATAATATTACTTCGGATCAGTGAACTTTTCTAGGGCCAAGACACCCACACCAGACATCAAAATTAAGGTATTTCACAAGCTGTGAAATTTTATTTGGGGTTGAAAAACATAGAGAACACTTCTCTTTATTTTACATATGAACTTATATAGTTAATCTTACAAAAGGGTTTGAATTATTGTGGTAAGCCTTAAACCATTGTTACTTCAGCTATTTCCTCCATATAAGTAATAATGTTGGATGTAATAGATGGTGATTTTTTCTATCTATACAGCACTAGGCAGTGAACAAATATATTTTTAGTTTAAGAAATGCATTATATGACTTTTTTCCCCCATTTTTGAACTAAATAAGAGGAACAGAATATAAATGACCAAAAGTGTGTAAATGATATTCAGTATTATGAAAAGTTGAGAAATACCACAGCTAAATCAGTAGTCTGGATGTTCTTTTATCAGTGCAAATAAAACTTAAAAGATGAAGGCTAAGATAAATATCATGAGATGTGGGATACTATTATAGGTACAATGGTATATGAGGAAATGCTTCTCTCTTTTTCTGTGTTTGATAACTAAGTGGTAGCTGAAATGTACTCCAATTGTGATTGTTTGGTAGTTACATTTGTTTTATACTTAAGACTATTACAATCTGTTAATGATAATAATGATAATAGAAACTTAGCAGATGTATTTTTGGCCTCTGTTATCAAAAACTATTTTTCTCATAAAATGCACTGCACTACACTATTTTCATAGCACTTGACTATTGACTGTACTTTTTTGTTTAAGAAATTGTACTATATTATTCACATTACTCACTTAGGAGATAGTATAATTTGTCCAAAATAATGTTTGTGACATAAACAAACAAAAAAGCACCCTCTCCTTCCATCTCCCACTTTCACCTTTTGGGGAGATAAAGAAACATCCAGAAGGAAAAAAAAAAAAAATTGTTCTTGTAGTTCCTGGTGACTTCTACCAGGTGACGGTTTTTCACAGGCATCATAATACTTTTTCATTTATAGTCTGCCTAAAATAACTCAAAAAAGTGTATGTAAAAGAGGCTTATAAATGATTCATGCTATTTGACAATTCCTGTAAAGTGTAGGTGAAAATAATAAATTAACTTTCCTTTCTTCCTTTTTCTAATGTGCAGTGTGGTGGCCGACTCTTTCAAATAAAAAAGAAAACATGTCATTTAGCAGCTTTTTTTCTTCCAAATTCCAATGCAGTAGAATTTTGCTAAATTTTTATTATCACGTGTAAAACAGTGATATAATATTTTAGCCCAATAACACAATGGAGTTTATTTTCTTATATATCCACAAGGCAGGCACAAAAATTTCTGAAAGTCTATTCTAAAATCATATTGAATGAAACAAAATTCTATTGTAAACATCAACATATTTCATTATTCATGAACACAATACAAATCAGTTGCATTTTAAAAAATTTATTTATTTATTTTGGTTGCACCAGGTCTTAGTTGCAGCACGCAGGATCTTGGTTGTGGCATGCGGGATCTTCTAGTTGCAGTATGCATGCAGGATCTAGTTCCCTGACCAGGGATTGAACCCAGGCCCTCTGCATTGGGAGCGTGCAGTCTTATTCACTGGGCCACCAGGGAAGTCCCTCAGTTACATTTTAATAAATTACATTCTTTAAAAATTTGAGGTGTCTGACCACATTACACTATCTTCCTGTACTCCAGAGACAACAATTTCCATGATTTTATGCTTTTATTCCTATAAATTTCCTTAAATTTTTCCACAAATTTCTATCCCTAAACAACGTATTGCTTAGTTTTTCATATCATTCATTTACTTTAGTGTAAAGAATCTTTTATGCCTTCTTTTTTGTTTCTTTGTTTTTTTTGCGGTACGCGGGCCTCTCACTGCTGTGGCCTCTCCTGTTGCAGAGCACAGGCTCCAGACGCACAGGCTCAGCGGCCACGGCTCACGGGCCCAGCCGCTCCGCGGCATGTGGGATCTTCCCGGACCGGGGCACGAACCCGTGTCCCCTGCATCGGCAGGTGGACTCTCAACCACTGTGCCACCAGGGAAGCCCTACTTTTTCTTTTGCTCTGTTTCTCTCCCTCGTAGGGAAATTGCTCTTCTTCAGTTTTGTTGGTTTTAATGAGAGGAAACAGATAACAGGGGTTGAAATTTTTAATATGAATTAATGGTAGTTGAAGAGAACCTACGAACCTGGATCTCTTCCTAGGTTAGAAGAGCCTGTTGCAGACCTGAGAAGGAGGCCTAAACAGCCAGTGTGGGAATAATATGTTAGAGACTTCGCTTCCAGAAAAAAAAAAGTGCTGATAACTGCTGAAAAATTGTGTCCTTGCACTGTAGCACATCACAAGCAGATTTGATTCTAATAATTAGAATACGGCAGACCTAAAACAATTCTCATGAGGCCACATAGTTTATCTAATCTAAATTTATAGAAGTCTACTATTTTCTGCCCACAATTTCTCTTTCCAACTGCTCCATTTTGTCAATTTAAAAGGACAGAAGCAACATTCACAAAATGCACAGATTGTATCTGAAGAAGTTGCAATGGGTATCCAAGAAAGATAGCTCATTTCTCTTTACGTAGCTCTCCAAAATCTTGATCATATTTAAAGTAATATTTTCACCAATATTTGTTAAAACCTACCATTTATTTGCACTTAGAAGTAATTATTAACACTAATATTAGAGTTAATCATGATAGTAAGTGAATTTGAGCATTAAGTTAATTGAGGGGAATTCATATGCAAATATTTATTAGTTTTTGTATAAACTATATTTTGTAGGAACATCATTTTACTAACTTAATATTATAATACACTTTACGTTAATACACATCTTTAATTTCCTTCACCATTAATTATCACCACAACATTGTTAGTTTAAGTTTCCTAGAATATAAGCAACTAAAATGGAAAGCTTTCATTAAAGTGTAATTTCATATTTGAGCCCTATATGTTAACAATGCATGTGTATTTTAAATTAGAATTGTTTGATACTGACATGCCAGAATTTTATTAATTAGTAAAAGCATTAAAATGTACCTGAAATCATCTATTTAATTAACAAAGAAACAAATAGTGTTAGAAAGTAAGAGCCTAGATGTGTAGAAAAACACAGATTGAATATGTGATGGAAAATAAAGGTAAAATTTAACTATCAGTGTAATATAATTAAAATTGTAAAATACATTCTATATTTTATGAATTAAGTATTATAATTAATAAATGCCTCTTAAAATCCTCATAAATAAAATACACTAGCTATCCTTGAAAATTAGAAAATCATGTCTTAGTTTCAATACACTTAAAGAGCAAGCTTTGATTTCATTTGAAATTCATCTACTATGATAAGCTTACCCTAATGGGAGGATGCATGAATGAATTCTCTGAATCCCATAGAAAGAGGCTTCGGTAAACTATATTTGAGTGAAGTACAGGTTTTGATGTTAAGAATGAAATAGAATCCTTGACCAATTTTGTATTTTTGAGCTAGTTTGAACAATCAATTTGAAGTGTGTCTTTGGGGAATGTCCCAATGTGAATTTTCATTTTATTACTTTTAACTATTGGGAATAATAAGTTCACCAGAAAAAGATATTTTGATATTTAGAATTAATAAAGTGAATTTAGGGCTTCCCTGGTGGTGCAGTGGTTGGGAGTCTGCCTGCCGGTGCAGGGGACACGGGTTCGTGCCCCAGTCTGGGAAGATCCCTCATGCCGTGGAGCGGCGGGGCCCGTGAGCCATGGCCGCTGAGCCTGCGCGTCTGGAGCCTGTGCTCCGCAGCGGGAGGGGCCACAGCAGTGAGAGGCCCGCGTACTGCAAAATAAAAATTAAAAAAATAAAAATAAAGTGAATTTATCCACAGACAGTGAGAATTGTATTTTTCCAGTTTCCTCCAGAACCTGAAATGGACTTTCCATTGACAACATAGTGTTCCTTTACCATCATCTCTCTATCAGCCTCTGCTTCTCCCGTGTCCCTTCAGCTCTTAGGGGGAAAAACATTAATAGACTTATCCCACTGCGTATTTAATACCCTTAACACGCTATTTCTTTGTTCTCAAATGGCAGTCTACCCAGTAAATCTGCAACCATCTAATTAGAAATCACTTTGGCAAGAGTGGCAGTGGCTCTCAACAGCCATTCAGTATTAGAAACTAGCCACACCTGAGCTCGCTACACCCAATCTGTAAACAGCTGTTTCTCAAACCTTCATATGCATATGCATTACTCATTCTCATCACTTTTAAAAACTTAAACTTGAGAATTTCAGTCTCTGACCACAGCCTACAATTCTTTCATTTTATCTCTTAAGTGTCATTCAATAAGGTCATCATCGCACTCCAAACATGAGGAAGACCTACTCCTCGTCTCACAAGTGGACCTGCTTAGCTTTGTCTCTCTGTCAGAATTTGGTGTCTGTACGTCTTCGTGTGACGGCATGGAGAGGATCTACCATTAAAGATTCAATTTTCCACTGTTATTCTGTTGTAACTATTTTGATAACTTTTTCCCTTATGCAGACTTCATTCAGATTTAATTGACTACTTATTATGCTCTTAAATGTCTGACGCTAAAATGCGTTCAGAGCTTAGGTGAACAAAATAAATGTTAGACGTTGCAAAGGTGACTAGAGAGTATATGTTCCACCTGAATGCATAAAATGTTTTTTTTTAAAGTTGTTATACTGGCTTTAATAATACAGGTCGGTAGCTGCCAGTGAGAAACACCTGTCCATCCTTTTTTCCTACACTTTGAACTCTGTATGCTATCCCTGGACTGTGCCTTTTTTCTTGCTGGAATGACTTTGCTTCCATCTGCTTATGTCCAAATAGAAATTGAATCAATTAGGCTTGACTTGGCTGTATAAAAGTGAGAAATAATAAAAAGAATCTTTAAACCAAGAAGAAGTTTGCTCTTCTTTCACACACACAAATCAGAGAGAGGAATACAAGGTCAGTGTGGTAGCTCTATGCACATGAGAAACCAAGTCTTTTAATTGTACACTACTGAGAATGGCATGAGACTCAAACTCAAGGTTGCTTCATAAGATAATTGTCCACAGACTTGGCAGAAAAGAAGTAAAAAGAGATCATGAAAATAGTGCCCTTTCAGCTGAGTCAGAGCATACTTAATAATGTTACAATAAGACTCATCCTGGCTGCAATGGAGGCTGCAAAACAAAGCCCTTAATTTTGGCACTTGGTTGCCTGGAATAAAATTGGGGCTCCATTTTTAAAGAAGGGGAGAATGGATACTTCCTAGGCAGCTAGTAGTCACGGCCACAGCATCCAGGCACACACACTTCTGCTTTCTGTAATTTCCTATACCCAATTCTCCAGGTACAGATACTGAGAGTCCCTCGAGGATTTCACAGCTACAGGAGTCTATAATGGGTTTGCTCTTCATTCTTGTTCTAAGTCATACAGCTGTCTAAGCTAAAGATCTTAACTGTATCATCTTGAAATGATCTAAAAATTTGTGGCTGCCACTAAAGGTATCTGAGTATGCAATATACATCATCCACTTTCTTGGCAAGTTTCAACTTTCTGTTTCAACGTGCCATGGATATGAAGGTGTGAGTAAATATTTGCCAGATGCAACTAACCACTTTTGGAGACTTCAGAGTGACTTAAAGTCGCACTTGTTGATATAGTCAACATTTTCACAGTGTAGTACTTCTAGACAGAACCAGAACATAAAGGGAGGAAGGAGTTCTTTTTTGTTTTATTTTGTATTTGTTTCTTTTCTTTTCTTCCTTTCTTTTTGAAATTTTTTACTTTCAGGGCCTTAATGACTCAGTATTTACAAGTTTTGACTTTGGAAATTGGACCCTGTTGGCATTGCTACTCCTACTATCCCCAATTAAATGGTTAGACATCAGTCATTACAATAAGAGTAAAGTGGTACAAATTCCTGACAAATCAGATGATCAAAAGGCAGGTGATACTGCTAAGGAAAAAAAGAAAACACAAGGAAGGGTTAAGAAGAAAGTGAGCACACCTGAATGCAGTCATATGATAGGATTTTTCTATGCTTTTATTTTTAATTTTTATTGGAGTAGAGTTGCTTTACAATATTGTGTTAGTTTCTGCTGTACAGTGAAGTGAATCAGCTATATGCATACATATATCCCCTCTTTTCTGGATTTCATTCCCATTTAGGTCACCACAGAGCACTGAGTAGAGTCCCCTGTGCTATACAGTAGGTTCTCATTAGTTCTCTCTTTTATACATAGTATCAATAGTGTATATGTGTCAATCCCAATCTCCCAATTCCTCCCACCCCACCCCTTTCCCCCTTGGTATCCATACGTTCGTTCTCTACGTGTGTCTCTATTCCTGCCCTGCAATAAGATCATCTATACCATTTTTCTAAATTCCATATATGTGCGTTAATATGTGGTATTTGCTTTTCTCTTTCTGACTTACTTCACTCCGTATGACAGTCTCTAGGTCCATCCATGTCTCTACAAATGATCCAAATTCGTTCCTTTTATGGCTGAGTAATATTCCATTGTATATATGTACCACATCTTCTTTATCCATTCCTCTGCTGATGGAAATTTAGGTTCTGTGGCTGTCAGAGGAGGGTGAAATGGCCCGTCTATGCTTACTTTATATATGATATATATATATATTTTGAAATCCATTTTACTGGATTTGAATAGAGGCAGGAAACTCTGAGGTGTTGAAGCAAATCTATCGCCACTAGCTATAAGCAGCTGTCCATTGCCTTAATCCCAGTTTTTATTCTGCCAGAAGCTAAAGATTCATAGGCCTGAGGCACTGGCATTTATTGGACACCCACAGAGCTTAGGAACTAAACTGACTCCTTGTGTTCTGATCCTGTGGTCCTCTGTGCCCTTGTCCTTTCCAATACCGCCACTCAATCCTAAGATTTAGCTGACAATTGAATAAAGCCTTATTTTCTTAATTTCTTTGTTTTTCTCTAAGAAACATTTTTTTCCTGGTAAGTATAAAAGTAGATCATCCGTACTAATTTTATTAGAAGAAATCTATTTACCTTCTAGCATTTAAAATTTTTATAAATGTCCTAGATTTTCCTCTCTTTCTGTGAAAGTCCTATTCTCAGTCTATGATTTTGGCCTTTTAAAAAAATACACCTGTGGGCTTCCCTGGTGGCGCAGTGGTTGAGAGTCTGCCTGCCGATGCAGGGGACACGGGTTCGTGCCCCAGCCCGGGAGGATCCCACATACCGTGGAGCAGCTGGGCCCGTGAGCCATGGCTGCTGAGCCTGTGCGTCCGGAGCCTGTGCTCTGCAACAGGAGGGGCCACAACAGTGAGAGGCCCGCGTACCGAAAAAAAAAATACACCTGTGTAATTATTTTTTTAAGGACAACTCTGGTAATAACAACACTGTGCACTTAGGAAAGGGAAACGTAAGTATATATATAAATGCCTGGGCCACAATGTTATACTGGTTAATGGTTTGATACAGATAGTCTTCCTTGGGCATTTGCTAATATCAGAGTGAAGTTGAATAATAATCAACTCATGTGTAAACGCAGCTTTCATTTCTGCTTACAATGTATCATAATCTCATAAACATTAAATTCAATGGCTAATTCATTTTAAAGTGTTTAAATGCATAAGTAATATATTTATTCTTCTAGAGCTCTGATACAAGTACTTTCTTTTATTTGAAATGACATTTGTTAATTTCATATTTAATCAATATTTTGTTACATTATATGTACACATGTATGATCTCACCCAATATAACATATACTGTATATAAGATAAATATCTCATATATAGTCTGATATCAAGTTATTGACATTATATATAATATAGTTACAAAATTATCTATATGTTATAGTGGATATAGTTCATAGAACTCTATAAATTTTCTAATAAATATATAGTGGTATATCTGGTTTCAAATACAGCACATTTTAACATCAAGTTATAATGACATCAAGTGAAAATAATTTCACTGACCTGAGGCAACTGCAAAATTTCCTAATATGATAAAGATTAAACTGAACTTTATAAGATAATTTTAATAGACTAATGCTTAGGGTAGTTCATGAAAAAAAAATTTCTTAATGATGCTATTACCCTCCATCCTCTCCAATCTCTTCCTCTTCGTATTTAACCTCATTCTTGTGAATCTGCCCATGGCAATCTGGATTTAACCTCAATAATTCTCATAAAACAGCTCTCTACAGTTTGCAATTATGTTCAAACTGAAAAATCCTGTAAGATTTTCTGTTTGATTCTTGTTATATCTCTCAACATTATTCAACACTCGTAGCCACTCCTTTATCTCTTGAACCATTCTCTTTTCTTGTTTTTATGACTTTGCATTCAGCTGATTTTCCTCCTACCTTCTTGCTGATCCATCCTCCTCAATTTCCTTAGTAGGCTTATTTCATCTGTCAGATAAGGGTTTGTATCCCTAAAGGTTTAATAGCAGTCTTCCTCTTGTCATTCTGTCTTCTCCTTGTAGATGATGTTTCTTGTGTCCATGACTCTGATGACCACCTACATACATGAATTATCTTCGATCCAAACTTCTTCTCCAAGCTCTAAATCCCTATATCCAACTTCTTATGTGAAAAATCTTCCTACATATTTCACAAGACCTTAAAATCTCTGATGGACTTCCCCAAACCTGGCTGCCCTCTACTCCATTCTGATTGAATTGAGTCATTTAAGTCAGAATCCTAGCATTCGTTCTCTGGACCATCGCGTCTCTTCTTTCACATATTCAAGTCTTCACCATGACATCCTGCCATCTGAATCCTCTAAATGTTTTTTCAGTTCCTCTATTCTCCGTTTCAGTCATCACAATCCTAAACCAAATTACCGTCTTGCTGTGATGGTATCATAGCTATCATAGCTGTCATAGCTGTGACCCCATAAAAGCCTAATTGATGCACAGAGATTCATTCTTGCCTTACTCAGATTCATTCTCCACACAAATCAGAGTGATGTTTATAAGAATGAAGCCTGTTTATGTCACACGTGAATGTTTTTATTACATAAATATACCAATCTCCAAGTTTAAACTGCTGCAATTGCTTCACAATAGCCTTAGGGGAAAAAAACACAACTCTTTACCACCACTCCCCTTCTTCCCTCTTTAACATCATGACACACTCATTTTCCTCTTTGCTCTAATTTGCTCCAATTTCTTTTACCTGACATGCATCACTCAACAAGAGGTATTTACACACCCTCTAGCCCCTGATTGGAATTTTCTTTACACTTATCCTTGCTCGGTATACAAATCAAGGGGATTTTTGCCTAGTGGATCAATAATTATTCTCTGCCACTTTTCTCAGTTTTATCAAAACCAAGTAAAATAGAATCTTAATATTGCCAACCTTTATATCAGGTTACCTTGGCATTATCCCAAATTTGGAGGAAAATGAATGCATAATACTACAGCCTAAAATTTCCAAATTAAAATGCAGAAAAGGATTACTTCACAGCAGTTGTTACATGTAAAATGACTATTATAGTAACACACAACCACTTTGAAAAATATGACTAGCTAAAATGTTACCTTTGCATACCACATCTGCAGAATAAGCTACTTAAACATGAAAATTATTGCATATCCTACATTGTTTTATTCATGAATTTTTCTCTCAAATAGTTGAGTGAAAATATTCTGTAAAGGCTAAATGTGTTAGATTTGAAAATATAGGAGAACATGAGTGTTATGGATGGAATGTTTATGCCTCCCCCCCTCCAATTCATTATGTTGAATTTCTAGCCCAAGTTGTGACAGGGTGGAGTCCTCATGAGAAGGATTAGTTCCCTTATAAATGGGACCTGAGAGAGATCTTTCACTCTCTTTCTGCCATGCGAAGACACAACAAAAAGACAGCAGTCTGCTACCCAGAACAAGGCTCTCACCAGAACCCAACCATACTGGCATCCTGATCTTGGCCTTCCAGTCTCCAGACCTGTGAGAAATAAATTTCTGTTGTTTATAAGCTATCCAGTCTATGGTACTTTGTTATAGCAGCCTGAACTAAGACAATGGGAAAACCTAAAAATAAAAGTGGTGGTTAGAAATTGGAGAATAAAAAAGATTAAAAAAAGTGTCACTTTAATGGAAAGAATAAAATACCATACAAAATGAGAAAATTTTCAGTAACAACTTCAATTGTTTTAAAAAAAATGTAATTTATTTTGTTTTGCGGTATGCGGGCCTCTCACTGTTGTGGCCTCTCCCGTTGTGGAGCATAGGCTCCGGACATGCAGGCTCAGCGGCCATGGCCCACGGGCCCAGCCACTCCATAGCATGTGGATCTTTCTGGCCCGGGGCACGAACCCACGTCCCCTGCATCGGCAGGAGGACTCTCAACCACTGCACCACCAGGGAAGCCCCAAAATTGTAATTTAGATAAAATATTTTAAATGTCTGTAGTGTAAATTGCCTGACAATTAGCTTTTTTGATTGTAAGGCAAGTGCCTAACCTTAAGCTTTTGTTTGCCCAGGCACCCATTCAGAGGCACCCATCTTGAATAAACACATTGCCAGCTACTCAACTAGATAAAGAGACAGGCTGCCCCACCCATGAAGTTCCCCTTTTAGAAACCCATGCATGACCTAGATAATTGATCATTTGTTTTTCCCTTCCTGCACGTTAATTCTTTTTCTTATGTATTAAATTAACCAGTAAACAGTGAACCCCTGAAACTTCAAGTACCCCAACCTTGACCCTAACAAAGGCAGAGACCTGGTCCAGGCTTTCTCTTTCTCTTTACCCAAGACCTCCCTGTGTGACCCTTGGGCATGCAAGTCCATGACCTGTTAGCAATAAACCTCTATTTTTCAAAGTTCTCCAATGGCAGTTGCTATGGTGCATCTTGCAATCACAAGAAGAACCAGTCAGACCACAACTTGGGCTCTGATGGAAGGTCTCTGGGGGTTTCCCACGAATAGTATGAGTCCAGGGGAGTTCCCTCCCCCAATCATCTCTAGCTGATAGCACTGAAACTGAGCAGGACTCTATGGGACTCCTGGGCACAAAAGCCTTTCTGTGTCCCCTTCTCTGAGTCCCAAAGAGCAGGTTCAAACAGTTGTTAATCAGGGAAGAGAGAGGATGTGGAGACCAGGGAAGAGCAGTCAAGAAACAAGAGTACAGCCTTGCGGGCAGGGTCCTGGTTCCGCCTCAAGGGATAGTCATAACAATATCTTTGAGGTCTCCTGCAGAGCTAAAACCCCCAAGAAATGGAAGATGCTAACTAGTAGATGAAGCACTCTTCATTCCAGAGAAGGTCACGGATCGCCCATCAGCACCTGACGCCAGATGATCTGTGGATTGAAGGAATGCAGGCCATGCACTCACCCTGATTCCCCTCATCAACCCAACCCTGGACTATAAGACTCCTCACAAAGCCCCCCAGGTTGGGACACAGTTTTGAGGGCATTAGCCCTCTGTGGCCCCCTTTGCCTGGAAAAGCAATAAAGCTATTCTTTTCTACTTCACCCAAAACTGTCTCTGAGATTTAATTCGGTGTCGGGGTACAGAGGCCGGATTCAGCTTCAAGCATCACTATCTAGCCTAAGACGTATACAAAACAATTTCTCTTGGTGAAATAATACATTCTTTAGAATACATGTGTACTGTTGAAATAATTTATAATATTTTAAGAGTAGCAGTTATATTTTATGTGGGCATTTCTAGGTATTAGCATTGTTTATTTTTTTTTCAATTCACTTATGCCTATTGAATAATTCTCATTTAAACACTATCTGCTGAAGACAAGATCTGTGGATTTTGCATTCTTTGATGTGGGAGAAAACCAATTTAAAGATATACTTCCTTCAAATGAAGAAAGTACAACTAGAAATTGTAAGCCTTAATAAATTTTTTCTCTGGATATTAATTTACTGATGACAGACTACATTGTATTAAAAACATAAAAAATGTATTTTTAGATTATGAAAACCTATTATTCAAACATTGAAAGTAGTATTTCATGTGAAAAATAAATCTATTTTTTCCCAAACAGCTAATAAATCATTAACCAAAAAATGAAAACACCAGACCAAGATGGGCTCACAGTCAGTGAGGATCAGTGGTATCATAAAAGTCAACAAACATTTTGGTACAGTGCATGCACATCAATGAAATACTTAAATTTCCCTTAAATATCAACTTTATTTTTATACATTTATTTGCATTAAAATAATTTATTGTAAATTTTTAAAAATCAAACTTTAAAATAAATAAATATTTGTAAATTTCCACTATATAATAAATTTAAAAACAACCACAGCAAGATATATGTTCTGAAATGGTATTCCTTAGTCTCTACTTTCTACATAAATTTCCTGTACAGTCAATCTAGAAGTTCTTACCTTTCCCACTGATCCCCACTGACTACCCACCTTGAGGCTCCATGCATGAGCCAAAGCATGACTAGCTGGTGCATCCAGTGACTGGCAGGGGCGGAAAGCATGATCCTACCTCTGTGTCATATCTGGGGGGAGCTCTAGCTCCTCCTCTCCACACCGCTCAGCATACTGGCTCCAGAAGGAAGCTTCAGTTTCATTGTCTCAGGAAAGGGCAGAGTAAACAAGAAATGGGTACATCTTTCATATTAACAAGGTCTTAAAGTGAAAACTCTGTTCATCACCCAGAACAGATCCTATACACAATAAGGCAAAAAATGGAAGAAACTGGAAGTACAAATTGTAAGTCAATGAAATCCTCACCTGTTTATTTTTCACATGGATTAATAATGATACTCCATTACAAAACTGAAAATATAGTACAAATGGTAATGAGACCAGATGCTAGGATATCAAGTGTAAATCAGACCTATGCCAGGCAAACTAAGCTATATGGTCCCCTTAGGGGTATGTGTGTGTGTGTGTGTGTGTGTATGTCTATCTGTGCATTTCCCGAGTGTTAATATTGTTTAAATTGATTTTACTGCAGAGCTTGGATAGGCCATTCACCCTATTTAATTCTTCTAGGGCAGTGGTTCTCGACTGAATGTAATTTTGTCCTGCAGGGGACAATTGGTAACGTCAAAACTGGAGACATTTTTGAACATCAGCCATGGGGGGTTGTTACTGGCATCTAGTGAGTAAAGGCCAAGGATGCTGCTAAACATCCTATAATGCACAGGAAAGTCATCCCAAAACAAATTAGTCTAGATTCAGTATGCCAGTAGTGCTGAAGTGGAAGAACCCTTCTCTAGATAGATCGCAGCAGCTTTTGGTATCTAACTATTGGATTAAAAAAGTAAAAAGAAAATTTTGAAAGTTTGAACTTCTAGAAAACAAGATCACTTACCCAAAAGAATGTTCAATTTAAAATACACGTATTCTCTCCTGCATTCCTATACACTAACAACAAAAGATCAGAAAGAGAAAGCAAGGAAACAGTCCCATTTACCATCCCAACAAAAAGAATAAAATACCTTGGGACACAAACAGATGGAGAGATACACCATGCTCCTGGATTGGAAGAATCAATATTGTGAAAATGACTATACTACCCAAAGCAATCTACACGTTCAGTACAATCCCTATCAAATTACCAATGGAATTTTTCACAGAATTAAAACAAAAAAATTTACAATTTGTATGGAAACACAAAAGACCCTGAATAGGCAAAGCAATCCTGAGAAAGAAAAACAGAGCTGGAAGAATCAGGTTCCCTGACTTCAGACTATACTACAAAGCTACCATAATCAAGACAGTATGGTACTGGCACAAAAACAGAAATATAGATCCATGGTACAGGATAGGAAGCCCAGAGATAAACCCATGCACCTATGGTCACCTAGTCTATGACAAAGAAGGCAAGAATATACAGTGGAGAAAAGACAGTCTCTTCAATAAATGGTGCGGGGAAAACTACATGTAAAAGAATGAAATTAGAACACTATCTAACACCATATACAAAAATAAACTCAAAATGGATTGAAGACCTAAATGTAAGGCCAGACACTATAAAACTTTTAGAGGAAAACCTAGGAAAAACACCCTTTGACATAAATCACAGCAAGATCTTTTATGACACACCTCCTAGAATAATAAAAATAAAAACAGAAATAAGGAAATGGGACCTAATGAAACTTAAAAGCTTTTGCACAGCAAAGGAAACCATAAACAAGATGAAAAGACAACCCTCAGAATGGGAGAAAATATTTGCAAATGAAGCAGTGGACAAAGGATTTATCTCCAAAATATACAAACAGCTCATGCAGCTCAGTATCAAAAAACAAAAAAACCCAATCAAAAAAGGGGTGGAAGACCTAAATAGACATTTCTCCAAAGAAGATATGCAGATTGCCAACAAACACATGAAAGGATGCTCAACATCACTAATCATTAGAGAAATGCAAATCAAAACTACAAAGAGGTATCACCTCACACCAGTCAGAATGGCCATCATCAAAAAATCTACAAACAATAAATGCTGGAGAGGGTTCGGAGAAAAGGCAGCCCTCTTGCACTGTTGGTGGGAATGTCAATTGATATAGCCACTGTAGAGAACAGTATGGAGGTTCCTTAAAAAACTAAAAATAGAACTACCAAACAACCGAGTAATCCCACTACTGGACATATACCCTGAGAATGCCATAATTCAAAAAGACACATGTATCCCAATGTTCATTGCAGCACTATTTACAATAGCCAGGACATGGAAACAACCTAAATGTCCATTGACAGTTGAATGGATAAAGAAGATGTGGTACATATATACTATGGAATATTAGCCATAAAAAGAAATGCAATTGGGTCATTTGTAGAGATGTGAATGGACCTAAAGTCTGTCATACAGAGTAAAGTAAGTCAGAAAGAGAAAAACAAATGTCGTATATTAACGTATATATGTGGAATCTAGAAAAATGATACAGATGAACCTATTTGCAGGGCAGGAATAGAAACGCAGATGTAGAGAATGGACATGTGGACACAGGGTGGGGGGGGGAAGGGAGGGTGGGATGAATTGGGAGATTAGGTTTAACACAAATATGCTACCATGTGTAAAATAGATAGCTAGTGGGAACCTGCTGTATAGCACAGGAAGCTCAGCTAGGTGCTCTGTGATGACCTAGATGGGTGGGATTGTGGGGGAGGGAGGTCAAAAAGGGAGGGGGTATATGTATACATATAGCTGATTCGCATCACTGTATAGCAGAAACTAACACAACATTGTAAAGCAATTATACTCCAATAAAATAAAATAAAATACATATAAAACACTACAGAGGGAATTCCCTGGATGTCCAATGGTTAGGGATCCACACATCCACTGCATGGGGCACAGGTTAGACCCTTGGTCAGGGAACTAAGATCCTGCATGCCGCACAGTGCAGCCAAAAAAGAAAAAAAAACAACAACTACAGGGATATATTGTACATCACAAATATATAGCCAATAAAAAAAACCACTACAGAAATATTAGTTAAGATTTCAATTATTATTGCTACATTTCAACTCTCGTTGAGCCATCAGGTCTCTGTTAGTGGTAATTGGTCAACTTAAAATTAAAAGACTTAAACCTTAAAACTTAAAATTATTTTGTAAAACATTTAGACTTTGATTTTATATGATGAAAATAAAACAAATAGCCTGGGACAGAAAGATGTTATAAATATAAATACCTTTCAAGCAACTAGCTTTTAGAAATTACCTCATTAATCCTCACACTATGCCCACAGGGTAGGCAATAATAATTATTGTATCTGCTTTACAGATGAGAGAACTTGGTCACCCAGAGATTAATTACTTACACAAGTGTAATTTGAGAGTTAGTTATAGGACTGGGGATAACAAACCAATCTTATAACTTCAAACTATAAAGCTATACATTTTTACTCTAAAAAGGTATAGTTAAAATACTGTAGTTTTCATTATGATATTAGCAATTAAATTTTATCATGTACCCTAGAACTAATTTTATTTATCAATTCAATATATTTTGATTGAATGGCTATTAGATACAGGGTATTGTGCTAAGTATTGTGAGAATCTATCAGTAATGATTGGAGGAAGGATCTTGCAACTCAAGATGGGATTGTTCTCCAAATTTACCTTGTCCCCCTCAAAGGAAGAGTTCCTTGTGTTCAGTAAGTTACCCATGCATGTGGTCTCCACAGATCCAAATCTTTGGAAAGGTCAATGCATGTATTTGGTTTTTCTATTGTAGCATAAATCTAGGTATTCACTAGCTAGTACTGATTTTTAGAATACTCATTATTCATAGATTTATCCCTTTATAAGTGGAAGTTTGAATAGAAAAATGTCTTTCCATAATTATGTTCTAAGAGAGCCTCTCCGATGTTGAAGACATGGTAGCAATCAGCAAATAGGATAACACGTACAGCTTAAGAAGTGTGGCTTACATGTTCATTATTATTGTTATTATCAAAACTCCCTGGGCTTTCCTGGTGGCGCAGTGGTTGAGAGTCTGCCTGCCGACGCAGGGGACACGGGTTCGTGTCCTGGTCCGGGAAGATCCCACGTGCCATGGAGCGGCTGGGCCCGTGAGCCATGGCCGCTGAGCCTGCGCGTCCGGAGCCTGCAACGGGAGTGGCCAAAACAGTGAGAGGCCCGCGTACCGCAAAAAACAAACAAACAAACAAAGAAAAAACTTCCTAGGCCAGGAATTGAATGAGTGCTTATTGAATTAAATTTTGGCTACTAAAGTTACCTCTACCCCCGTGCTCCCAAACTACTTTCCAGGTGGAATAACAACCCATATCTGTTCCAGTTGCTTTAACACTGGGCCAGGTTTCCATTAGCATATAGATCATATATTGAATTGATCTTTCTCCTTGACTTCTAAAGATACTTCACAGCAAGTAAAATTCAAGTTCTCCAATTAAACTACCAAACCAAAATTAATCTAAACTTTCTAAAATGTATGATTTTATAATGAAGCAAAATGGAGGAACAGCATTTTTTACCACCTCTTTTAAATGATTATATTAGACACACAGTTTACATTCTATTAATATTTATATATAATTTTATCAACTGAGGTAATAGTGTATTGGGTACATTTTTAGGTTCTAGAGAAGTCAAATAACCAACTTGGAACCGTATGTGTTTTGGACCTTGGGCAACGTCTTTAATCTCTCTGTGCTATTTCCTTATCTGTAAAGCAGAGCTGATGATAATAATATTACTCACATCACACAGTTTTAGTGGGAATTAATTGAGTCAATCTATCATAATGAACTTAGAATTGTACCTGACATGAAATGAGCAATAATTATTATAAACTAATATGATCTTAGTGTTACAATATTTTCTAATATAAAATGCCAGTTTAATTAGTTAAAATGCTTCTGTGTTTCCACTCTTGCTTTGGCATCTTTATGTCATGTATAATGGACACTGATTTTTCAAAAGAAAATTAATATGATGAAGGTAGTATTTTTGGTTGTTCAATATGGTTGTTGAAGGATATCCAATAAAGGACACACTAGAACAAGAGAGACTAGGTTAGGGGTTAATAACATAGTGTAGGTGTGGAGCATAAGAGATTAAAATGGGATGATAAAAGATTAAGTGGTCTAAAAATAGCCTGCAGAGAGAAAGCTGTGGAATGTAACCACTTCCTCTTTTGTTTGATCCCCAAATATGAAAGCAAATGCCTCCTTGGGGCTCAATCTGAAGAGATAATTTCTCTCTTCCCAGATGTCTTCTTTTGTGTGTGTGGTTGGAAAAGACCAATGTGATGAAACTGTTTGATAGTGAAGACAGCTTACTGGTATTTTGATAAGAGCATGATTTTTCCCCATCATTGCTTTGCTAATATGTTTGCAAAAACCAATCCCCTAAGAAGTCAGTGTTCAAAACAGCATTTCAATTTAGGCACTCACATTGAAAAATATTATGAATATGTGTAGTTCACTTATAGTTGACTTTGTCTAGTGAATTTCAAAAAGATTTTACAGATGCAAACGTAGCAACAACAAAAATTAAATTTAAAATAACTGAGAAGATGTTCTGCTTCCAGTTTGGATACGGAAATTTGCAAGACTGCAGGTTCACACTAACAAACGTTACAATCTAAGTTTTCTTTAAAATGAGGAAAATTTGAAGACTCAAAGAAACCTAAATAAAATAAATTCCAGAAAGTGAAAAGCTTTTCAGTTGAGAGCTTCATTAATAATTGTGGAACTGTGAGTAGATAACCCAAGGCCACTATGATGAAGGTCTGTGAAAGCAGCAGAACTCAAGCGACTTTAGTTATCTGCTCCTGGGCTGGCAAGAGAGATTAAAATCCCAGAGTCCAGGCACAAAGTGAGTCTGCACCCACCGGCTACCTCTTACATAGTTACTCACTAAGTGTTCAGCAGAAGCACGCCAAAAGCTGCAGCAGAAAAGGGGAGTTGAGTGTCCCCACGTGTTATGGACACTCTATCCATCAGGTGCAAGGTAGCTAGTCTCAGAATGCAACTGGGCAGAACAGGAGAGCTGAGAAAAATAGATCAGAGAAACTCCAGACTTTCATTAAAAAAAAAAAAAAAAAAAAGCAGAGATTGAGGCAGGAGTGCCGAGAGAAGGCATTCTAGGAGTTCACTAACTTCTGCCCTCTGAACTCCAAAGGACCTGAAGGCTGAAAAATATACCGAATAGGTGGAGGCACTAGACCACAAAGAGCCTACCCCAGTGACACAAACCCTAGCAAGTATTCTGAAAAATATGGAGAAATCGCCTACTATTCTGCAGACTGCTGGTTTGGCTACATTTAAATAGATATCTGGAATCCCCTCAGTGCTCAGTTCCCTGGCCTGGTAAAGGGAAAGTTCTAATTTAACCATTAAAATATCCAAAGTAACAAAGAAGACCTCTTCCTACTTAGGACATAGAAGTCTACAAAGACTTTTGCTCTCAATCTAACAGTGAAAAAAAAGCCAGATAAAATTCAAAATTATATATTTTCTTGAATCCATCAGAGAGCTGAAGTCATAAGGCAACCAAGTAAAACATTATCATGGATAAATTTCAAATTATTATATGAAATATCCTCAGATTTCTACCATATAATCTCAATTGGCATGAAACCCATATCTATGTTTTATCATTTTCTCTCTTAACTTTGAAGCATTAGCCCTTATCTGCCATCCTCCCCACAATACCATTCAGTTACCATTCTTTTTCTCTGTTCATTTTATGTGAAAGATCTTTCAAAACACATATTTGTGTTCCAGTGACAAAAGTGATAAAGAAAATCAGTCTGCCTGTACTAGGGTGAATTACCAAGATAAAAAAGAAAATAGGCAGAGAATTAGGGATTATTTCAGGACATGATCCAGGCTCTAGGAAAAGAATATAAAGATTTTTGAAAAAAAATTTCCAATAAACTAGCACAGATATCCAGGGTTATTTAGATTTTATACATTATCGATATTATATCACTTGATAGAATCATTTCGAGTATCTTTTGTTTTTGTTTTTGCGGTAGCGGGCCTCTCACTGCTGTGGCCCCTCCCATTACAGAGCACAGGCTCCGGACGCACAGGCTCAGCGGCCATGGCTCACGGGCCCAGCCGCTCCACGGCATGTGGGATCTTCCCAGACCGGGGCACGAACCCGTGCCCCCTGCATCGGCAGGTGGACTCTCAACCACTGCACCACCAGGGAAGCCCCAAGTATCTTTTTTTATAGTCTGAAAATGAACGGGATTTTTTTACTTTCATGTGGCTAAAAACTTTTAATGCTAATTTCTAACAGCATAGAAATCTTGACACTTGAAAATGACAACTTTTAAGTTCTGACACCTATAAAATTTGCATTATATAATAGCAAACATTCTGAAATTAATTACATATTATGAAAACACAATTCTTTGTTTGAAGTTACATAAATTGATCATTTTTATTATTTAGTTAGCATAAAGAAGTTGACTTAGTCATAATTGCTAAAACCTGGGAGCGATCAAGATATTTTTCAATAAGTGAATGGATAAATAAGTGTGGTACACCCAGACAGTGGAATATTATTCAGTACTAAAAAGAAATGGACCATCAAGATGTGAAAAAACATCAAGAAACAAATGCATACTACTAAGTGAAAGAAACTAATCATATATACTGTTGGATTTCAACTCCATGACATTCTGGCAAAGGTAAAACTATGGGGATGATAAAAAGATCAGTGGTTGTCATGGGTTAAGAAGGAGAGAGGGATGATTACGTAGAGCACAGAGGATTTTTAGAGCAGTGGAACTTCTCTGTACAATAATACTATGATGATGGATACATGTAGTTATACATCAGTCCAAACTCACAGAATGTACAACACCAAGAGTGAACTATAATGTAAACTATGACTTTGGGTGGTTATGATGTGTTAATGTAGGTTCATCAGTTGTAACAGACGTGGGGGATATTGATAATGGGGGGAGGTTTTGCATGTGTGTGGGCAGAGGGCCTATGAGAACGCTCTGTAATTTACACTCAGTTTTTCTGTGAACTTTAAACTGACCTAAAAATAATTCTATTAAAAACTATAGATCAATTTCAAAAGAGAGAAGATGACTAAGGAACTCCATAATTTGTATTCAGATTATGTCACACATATTGTCGTTTGATAAAAATAAAAGGCATCTTTATCACCAAGGGTGTTGGCAAGAAGACCTTATTCCTTGCCATACTGTCCTCTCCACAAGTTTACCTGAATGTTTTTATGACGTGGCAGTTGACTTCCCCCATGGCAAGTGATCCGAGAGAGAGAGAGCAAGGAGGAAACAGAAATGCCTTTTACGACCTGATCTTGGAAATGACATAGCATCATTTCTAACAGAATCTATTGGTCACACAGACCCATCTTGATACAGAACAGGAGAAAACTACACAAGTCTATGAGTATCAAGAGGCAAAAATCATTGGGCACCATCTTGGAGTCTCGCTACCACGTCAAGTACAAAATGTCATGTAAGTGTGTATTTTTTTACCTTGTTTGCTATTCACATGGTTCCATTCTCTCAAATGTCAAGAAATATCCCTGTTTCTTTAGTACAAAATCTTCAGGGTTTTTTCCTATTTTTATTGAGATGTGATTGACACACAGCACTGTGTAAATTTAAGGTGTACAACGTAATGACTCGATTTGCATATACTGTGAAATGAATGATTACCACAGTAAGTTTAGTTAACATCCATCATGTCATAAAGATACTTAAAAATAAAAAGAGAGAGAGAGAGAAGAAATGTTTTTTTTTCCTTGTGCTGAGAACTCTCAGGATTTATTCTCTTAACAACTTTCAAGTGTGCCATACAGCAGTGTTTCCTATAGTCATCACGTACATTACAACCCCAGTCCTTATTTATCTTATAAGTTTGTACCTTTTGTCCACTTCTGTCAAATGCCCCCCATCCCTCACCTCTGGTAATCACAAATCTGATCTCTTTTTTTATGAGTTTGGGGGTGTTTTGTTTTTTGTGTGTTTTTTTTGCTGATTTGGCTGGTTGGTTTTTGCCTTTTTTTTTTAGCTTCCACATATAAGTGACATTATACGGTAGTTGTCTTTTTCTGACTTATTTCATTTATCATAATGCCCTCAAGGTCTACCCAGATTGTTGCAAATTTCCTTCTTTTTTATTACTGAATAATATTCATATATATATATATATATTTCACAATGAGATTTCACCTCACACCTGTTAAAATGGCTATCATCAAAAAACGAAAGAACAAATACTGGTGAGGATGTGAAGAAAATGTCACTATGGAAAATAATATGGAGGTTTCTCAAAGAATTATAAAAATAGAACTACCATATGATCCAGCAATTCCACTTCTGGGAATATATCTGAAGGAAACAAAACACTATGCCATAAAGAGATGCCAACACCTGCATATCATAGTAGCATTATTTACAATAGCCAAGACATGGAAATGACCTAAGTGAGCACTGAGGGATGAATGGAGTTAGATGTTTTTAACTGATATATTTGGAAGATGAGTCAACTTGAAGAAATTTTGGATTTTATTATTTTATATTGTATAATTATATAAAACCTCACAGCTGCCTTTGATTTTGTTTCTTAAAAAGTGACAATATATTGCCAATAGTACATTCCCATCAGAAGTTGTTGATAAAGCTTCTGGTGTTATAAAAGACTTTTTATGTCATCTAACATTTTCTATATTTAGAAGAAATTGCAGATACTTACTAATACATCTTATGAATGTATTTCAATGTTTTCTGTTTAAATCCACAGGAGAAACTGATTTTTCAGCTTAAGAAAGAGCTCCTACAGTGTTAATCTACTATGTTAATCCATTAATAATGCACAAGTTACTAATAAGCACCATTAATGAATGTTAATGTCATTAAGTTTATAGTGAGATTTTGACTTAATTATATAACATGACAAAAGGATCTAAAAGGCCATTAAACAAAATTCTAGTTAAGACAGATTAAATTTCTGCATTTAACAACAAATGTTTTATAATACATAATAAATGATTGCATATATACTATTAGAAATCCCCCCAAAAATGCTATCCAACAGTATAGTTACATTTTTTAAAAATCTCACCAGGGAAGAAAACTTTGATAAAGCTTTTATGTTGAATTTTTAAAGTCACTTTTAAGTGAAATAAAGGCTCCTCATTCTCAGGTTTGCGTTTCTGACACAATAAATATTGCTCAATTGTGAACTTGTATTAACAAAATGATTCACAATTTATTTGAACAGTTTGCGAGATAATAAGCTTGAGAAGATCATTTGTGATTTCATCAGTTGAGACACCATTCAGGCAGATTGAAATTCATAGGGTCTTTTTGATATTCACAGTCACTGAGTTGGCACCACAGTCTCCAGAGATTCTTGATATCCTCCAATGCAGTGAGTCACCAATGAAGATTTGTTCCCCACCCTGCACAAGGTCTGTATATCCTATAAGTCATTCATGTATATGAAAATCAGCTATTAATTATCTTCACCTAGGACATTATTCTGATTTATATGTAAACACAGTATCATGCATAAACTATTGTGTGCATAATTTTAATATAAACAGAATTATCCAGGAATTCAATCCTATATAAATTTAAGAAAGATTATACTTAATTTTATTGGCAGTGTTACCAAAATTGTTCGTCATTTAGCAGATGATCCCAGATCACACTATTTATGGTGTTTGAATTACCAGGAAAATAAATCTTTATTGGTCTGCATTTGTAGCTTTTACATTTAGGGTTAATCCACATATGGGTGCAAGCACCTGACTACTTTATTATATTATTTATGTAGTTCACTGTAGGCATTCATCCACTGAAATATAACTTATCTCCCTTTCATTTCCCTTTTTAGTTAAAATTAGTGCATCATTCTGATTTAAAACGCTTGAATGATCTTAGGTGATCATTTCTATGCATCTCAGTTCAGTGTAGTAAAAGGAATTCTAAATATATTTGTTGTAAGGAAGAGACATTGGGTCTGATAGGATTGAGAAGCGATTTAAAAGTTGTTTTCATGCAATATGGAACTAGCACAAGCTCTTTTCTGGGAAATAGTATACAGAGCAAATAAATGCTACTATGTTGAACTTTCTGTCCTTTGATTTTAAAAATACATAAATAAGCAGTTACTATACAAAATGCACCAAATTGCTGTTTTTAATTTCTTAGTTTGGCCTGCAAGACTGGCTTAAAACATGGCACGGAGAACTTTGTATCCATGTTTTCCCTACATTCCACCAGACATTCTAAGCTCAGATGACCATGTGACAATCTCCCCAAATTTCCCCATAGATCCTTACTCACTCTGATTGCTGTTTCCTCTTCACACAAAACTCTTCTTTCTAGTCTCTGCATCCTGAACTTTCACCCATCTTTCAACACTAACAACAAAATAATTTTTTCCATGCACAGCTTTCCCATACCCACATTCAAAATTAATTCAAATCTCTTCTTAGACAAGAAAGCAATTTATTTTTTCTTCTGCTATTAAAATAATGTACTGTCATATAATAGCTCTATTATTTCATTCTTTCCTGCAGATCTGGAACTAGATCTGAACAATCAAAAAGTCAATAAACAGCAGGGCCATCTAACTCTTGCTGTTCAAACTGAGGTCTTTAGACCAAGACCATTGACGTTACCTCGAGGTCTGTTAGAAATGCAGACTCGCAAACTCCATCCCAGACCCACTAAATCAGAAAACGCATTTTAACAAGACAGCTAGGTTATATGTTTACACATTAACATTTGAGGGCACTGTTCTAGTCTACCTTAATCAATTTGCATGTAAAGACCCTTTGTCCATAGAGATTCATGGACATCTTCAGGACCACCATTACCTTCTACATAGACTTTAACATACAGTTATTAAGTTGAAAGGCTATTATAAAAATTATCAATATCACTGTCCTTTTTCAATAGTGGAAAATGCTTTAAAATTGGCTGTCTTGTTGTTTCTTTATAATTTTTAATTTATATCTATCTAATTTACTTATTTAAATTTATGCTGTAATAATGGTCAGATGATCACAGTATTAGATTTACTTTCCCCAAATTTTAATTCATACCAGCTCATTTGAGAAGAATGGTTCAATGTCATTTTGGAACATGGTGTATTATTTGGATTTTCATTAAATCAATTAAAATAAATAATATTTTAAAAAATCTAATTAATTCTTACATTTATGCAGCAAACATTCTCTCGATTTAAATTTTTTTCAATGTCTGATTGTTTATATTAATACACTATAGAAAACATTAAATTGTACCGGTAAGGATTTACTTAATTACCACTAGATGGACTATATATCTTTTTGTTGTTGTTGGGCTATATATCTTTGAGAACTCTTTTTGCATTAAAAAAAGAATGATGAGACATATTTTTTGTTTAGTATTGTATAAAAATATAATGATAGTTTAAAACATTCATTCACAGATTTGGGATAGCTTGCATATGGGCACCTGAAAAGGTAGTTTTTTGGTAATAATTTTTTAATAGAATATTAACATGGCTTCACAGCTTTTTCGTTCAAGGTGATTTTGCTTTTTGGCAACTTGCTAGGAGTAGGAAATTGAAAATTAAGTAGTGGCAGTAGAGTTTCAAGCACAGGGAAAGAAAATAACCTTACTCTCATCTCTACTTTTTTTTTTTTTTGCGGTACGTGGGCTTCTCATTATTGTGGCCTCTCCCCATGGCTCACGGGCCCAGCCGCTCTGCGGCATGTGGGATTCTCCCGAACCGGGGCACGAACCTGCGTCCCCTGCATCGGCAACCGGATTCTCAACCACTGTGCCACCAGGGAAGCCACGTCTCTACTTTTTAAAAATAGTTCTATTTAGCATCACTAGAAGCTAAATTGCAACCAGTTTCAGTTTAGCTTATTAAAGATACCAGGAAATTTCAACTATCAGTTTTATGTAACACAGGAGAAGATCAATGTAACATGATGAAATAGAAAACATTATTTTTAATGTTCCTTTGGCTTTAGAGATTTTGAGGGTATGCTTTCTCTCGCACAAATATACACACACAAACAAAAAACATACTCCTCTTTTATGAAGCATGATTTTCTTAGAGGTATTTTGCCTCAATAAGCTCTCTCTTCCAGAATTCCCTCTAGAAATGGTCTGAATCAGCTTTTGAAACAAAAGCAAGGTAAGAGTTACCAAAGAAAAACTGAACTAGTACTTATATTCTTTGTAAAGCTTATCTGAGTCATAGTATTCCAGGGGCAAGGAAGTAATTGCTTGAGGCTTAAAATCTTTTTCTAACACTTTCTTCTATGAAGGTATAAACAAAATTGTTATTCTAATGAATAAATACCAAACAAGACAGAGTAGGCAACATTTTTAGTACTGCATAAATAAATAAAAGGTTTAATTTAAAATATACATAAATCAGATTGGCATCATTTAACTGTGTGGATGTATATCTAGTTTATAATAAGATATGAATTCCACTAATAAATTTACTTTAAAAATGGGCCACTACCTGTTATTTTTTGCGTTCACTTATAGTACCATACCTTTTACTGCTAATCACTCTCTCCACATCTTTGCTGAAGTCATGGCCACTGAATGATCCATAATACAAACATATTACTTATAAAGTACATGAACAAAATTAAAGTTTAATAGTTAGGTATCGTACGACAGAAGTAAATACTGACTATCATTGAAAAGTATACTTCACAATTCAAATTCACTGACATCATTAAAATCAATATTCTGAGGTACATTATACCAAATACAAGAATAATTACTGGAAGCAAAGACTCCAGAGGCAGTTTTGCCTAATAACACTGATTTTTAGGGAATGATCAGATTTTCTCAATTTATATAATAGAACAATCACATTATGGATTTTAACCTCATAGAGTAAAGAACCCTTTATCATGTAAAGCTCTTGTCATGGTGCTTAGAAAACAGAACTCACTCAGATGTTAGCTATGTTTTGTTATATTTCCAATTTATTGAAATCATTATCAAGTTAGTAATAACTGATTTTTAAAACAGCCTTTGTAATCCTAATCTCATATACATTAGAATTATATAGTTTAGTAAATAAGGCAAGAAAAAATTTTACATTGGGTTGAGAGATCGCAAAACCATTCACAGTTACCACGATTTTCAAGAAGCTTCTAAAAAAACCCGTGATTATATTCATGATTATGGCAACTACAGTGCAAAGATACAGCTTAAAGTCTGCAAAGTGAAAGATGCATGGTGAAAATTCCAAGAAAAACAAGAAGCAAGCACCCAGGTGTCTTATCCCAGTAGAGCCACATGGAAGCATTTACTTCTCGCAACAACTATATATGATATGTTTGGAGTATTGCCAAACAGAAAAGCTCACCTAAGCTCCAGGGTATTTACTGGGGTCAGTCATGTAGGCATGCAGCACTGTGTGACTGAGGTTGGCTTCTCACATGTCGACACTACAGAGCAAAAATAAGTGTCCACTCTAAATCACAATTTAGCAACAGGCATACAACAATGATCACGTCAGGCACAAGATTGACGGGCTTAGACCTCATCTCCCAGGAGCCAGACAATAGGCAGTTCTGAAGACAGTCTGCAGGCAATATGCAGGTTTTGAGCTACTCAGGTGTGCTGAGTTAATCCTTTCCTGCAAAACACTTCTTTTAAAACACATGTTACTACTACCACTAATAATAATAATAATAACAACAACACAGGGAAAATACTTATGCAATAGATTGTTGCTTACCCGTGGATTTATTTATAAAAAAAGAATCAATCAAAAACTGCACATTATTTATGGAAGAAAGTATAATCCCCACATTTTATCATTCTAATCTATGGATTATTTTTTAAACCTGCATGTTGCAAATTTATGCTCTCGTTTGTTTTTTGTTTTTCTTTTCCCCTCAAAGATGGGGACAAGTAATGCAATGCATGACTACCTACGATTGCAACATATATTGATTAAAATATAAGAATAATAACTCAAATGGACATTAACACGTGCATTAGTTTCTTATTGCAGCTGTGACAAACTTCACAAAGTTGGTGGTTTATAATAAAAAGTTATTATCTCACATTTCTAGAGTTCATGAGTTCGAAATGAGTCTCACTGAGATAAAATCAAGGTGAGAGCAGGGCTGCATTCCTTGTGGAGACTCCAGGGAAGGAATCAACTTGCTTGTCTTTTCCATTTTCTAGATGTGGCCTGCATTCCTCGGCTTGGAGCCCCACGTTCCCTCAGCTATCAAATCACTGTGACCTTTGTTTCTATCATTATGTTCCCTTCTCTGTCTCTTCTGCCTCTTTTTCATCTTTCAATGACCCTCATGATTACACTAGAAATGCAGAGAAGATCAAGCATGATCTCCTTATTTTAAAGTTCTTAATTATCACATTTGCAAAGTCTTTTTTGCCATATAAGGTAACATATTCACACATTCTGGGTATTGGAACGCGACATCTCTGGAGAGCCATTATTCTGCCTACCATAATATGTAAATCTCCTTTCTAAAATATCCTGTATTTCCTTGATTTAAATCTTAATTCCTCTCATCTGGCATTTTGAACCAATATTTAATTTAAAACTGATAGTTTTGCAAACAATTTAATTTTCTGCGAAAATTGATTCTAAATTTCTGTTATTTCTCATTCTTAAGTTAACCAGTTCTCATCTATATGCTATTTTCTTATGCATTTATTCTAAAGTCTTCATTGCATATATTTTATATATTTTTATTACATATATTGTGTATGTATATACATGCAGATAAGTTAACCAGTTCTCATCTATATGCTATTTTCTTATGCATTTATTCTAAAATCTTCATGACATATATTTTATATATTTTTATTACATATATAGTGTATGTATATACATGCAGATAACATTCTTGATGATGTGATTGTTTTGTTTTTTTTTTTTTGCAGTACGCGGGCCTCTCACTGTTGTGGCCTCTCCCGTTGTGGAGCACAGGCTCCAGACGCACAGGCTCAGCAGCCATGGCTCACAGGCCCAGCCACTCCACGGCACGTGGGATCTTCCTGGACCGGGGCACGAACCCGTGTCCCCTGCTTCGGCAGACGGACTCTCAACCACTGCGCCACCAGGGAAGCCCAATGTGATTGTTTTGAAAAAAGTTTTTATACTGTCCTGGAGCTTTTGTAACTCAAAAGAAAATTGGAAAATACGCAGTGGTGACAAATGCTATACTATTTATAATATGAGTTCATGTGACAGGGAGGAACAGGAGGGAAGGGTACACTTTAGGTTGGGGTGTCACGAAAGACTTCTATGAGACCTGAGGGACTTGAAGAGACTCTAGATTCACAAAATTCCATAGAGAAAACTCTTTTATTTTGGGGGGTGGGGGGTGTGACAACCCTTTTCTTAAAGAGAGCCTTTAGTGCTTTTATATCTAGAATATATATATATATATATGTATATATATAAAGAACCTTCCCTAGCTGAGGTTAGGGAGAAACTTTCAACAAATTTTGATGGCTATGTGTGGGTGATATGATAAATTTAATAACCTAGGGTCCCTAGTTATAGAGTGAGTCTGCACCCATCTGCCACTTCTTTCTAACGTGGTCTTCTCCAAGAGTATAACAGCAGTGTGCTGAAAGTTTGGGACAGGGCTGGAGGGCTAAGGAGAGAAACCATAGAGGGAATACAGCCATTCACTGAGTGTGGAATAGCTCCTCAACAAAGGGTAAGTGAGGAATCAGCTGTGAGAGTGAGAAACAACCCTAGCAGTGAGAGATATCTCTAGGCATAGAAAACTGAGGGTAAGCCTTAAGAGAAATAACTCACTAGCATCTAGTTACTGGGCAGCACTGTGCTCACTTTGATGAAGAGCCTTTGTTGATCTTGACTTAAAAACATTTAAAATCAGTGGGAAACTGAATCTAACTAAAACTGAAACAGAGCTCAAAACCAACTCAACTCTAGAGTAGACTGACTCAGTACTCTTTCACCCTAATGGCATAACAAATATAGGGCCACATATGTGTTTGGGTTAAATATTGTTAATTTCAATTTCTATGTTCTTTTGTACAAAAGCTCTGCCATATAATAAAAAATATGATTGGAAATAAGTAGAAATGTATGAACCATAATTAAAATAAAAACAGTTAATAGAAGAATATAGTTTTGACTTCCCTGGTGGTCCAGTGGTTGAGTCTTCCTTCCAGTGCAGGGGATGCAGTTTCAATCCCTGGTCTTGGAACTAATATCCCACACAGCGTGGGGCAACTAAGCCCACATGCCGCAGCGACAGAGCCCATGCACTCTGGAACCCACGCACCACAACTAGGGAGCCTACGCGCCACAACCAGAGAGCCCATGCACCACAACTACTGAGCCCACGCACCACACGAATAGCCCTCACACCTCAGTGAAAGATCCTGCATGCCACAGTTGAGACCCAATACAGCCAAAAATAAATAAATATTTTAAAAAGAAGAAGAAGAAGAATATATTTTGGGAATCAAAAAGGGCCCAGCAACCTTGGCAGGAAGGGGAAAGTGAGGAGAGGCCCTGCACTCAGAAAAACCCCCTCATGGAGGGGAAATCAGCTGGGACAGAAAGGGATCTTCTGAGGAATAAAAGGAGACCACAGCAGATGGTCTTGGAAGGCAGGACAGAGTAAGAACTGCGCACATGGTCTGTGCTGCAGCCCCGTGCACCACAGCCTGAGTCTTGTTTCTCCTGTTGCGGAGGGGTCTGGGTGCTGGAAAGTGGGGGTTGGAGTGTGAGCCCGGGGGAGACCACCTGTAAAGACAGCCTGAAGGGACAGGAGTAAGGAGCTCCACAACCAGGAAAATTTTCAGACAAAGCCCAGGACACCATAGAAGCAAGTTGTCATTGTTGAGTGGTACACAAGTGGTAGGTTCCCATGGCAACCCCTTTCTCCACCTATCAACTCTTTGGTCTCCAGGAGCACTGGGAGGGACATTCATCTGAGCAGGTTCACCTACCCTTCAAGCCAAGGCCTTCTGCATAGGCTCCAGGGTCCTGAGGGCCACCCATCCCAAACACTCCTTGGGAATCAGCCTGGGCAGCCCTGCATGAGATGGGAATCACCAATGCTGAGAGGGGCTGAGTGCTAACGTGTAGGGTTAAGAGAGAAAATCTGGAGAGAGGAACGCTGTTGGCTGCGCAGATACAACAGAGGGTCAGGAGTGAGTGGCTCTGTGACTGGGAATACCCCTAGAGGAAGTGTGGTCTACCTAGGAAATGAGGCTCCATTGTTGAGTGGCACACAAGGGGCAGGGCTGCTATTCCTTCTACCTGCTCTTCCCTGCCTGTACGGGCACTGGGAGGGGCTCCCACCAGAGTGAGCATGCCCCAGTCTGTTGCAACTCCCTGCCAGTCTGTACCACTGCAGGCAATTCACACACACCCTGGTTGTGACTGCCATACCCCTCCCAGGCCTGAGTAAGTGTGCCCCAATCAGCCACTGTTTTTGCTCCCTCAATGAACCCCAGCCAACCCCTACCTCCCTCTTGCCTGGGTGGGGAAGAGATGCCTGAGGGTGGTGCACACACAGAGGTGGGGGCAAACCCAAAGCTGAGTGCAGAAATCTCTCCTTGCAGCTGAACAAGCCGTGGATTAGATCCCTGCAGTCTGCTTAATAAATCCTGTGGAATAAATCTGTGGAATATCTGAATAGACGAGTGTACCCACAACTGAGACCAGTCTAGCTTTTGCTGCAGTGTACTTTGGGGACAAGTACACATGGGAGTTGGGCCAGGTCAGAGTTTGAGCTGGCCTCACAGTGTCAACAGCAGACCCAGAGACTAACTAGATATGTTGCAGAGCTTGCAGAGCTTGCTGGGGGGATGGGGGTTGGCTGTGTCTCACTGTGGGAGCCAGAACACGGACAGAGGAAGCCTCAGTAAAATATTCTTATTACTATTATTCTTTTTTTGTTTGTTTCGGTTTGTTCAGTTGGCGGTGGTGTTTTTATTATTTTTTATTTTTCTATTTTCTTAATATATCTTTTTAATTTTTCTATTTTTACTTTACTTTTGTTGTTTTGTATTGTCCTTTGTTTATATATATATATAAAACTTTTATATTTATCTACTTTTTATCATTTTAATGTGTTTATGTTTTCTTTGCTTTTTTTTAGTTTACTTTCTGTTTTTGTTTTATTTTTCATTTTTTGTTTTTGTTAGCTTAGTCCTTATTGATTACTCTGATTTTTGAGATCATTTCACTGTTTGTTTGTGCTTGGTTTTTTGTTTGGTTTGGTTTTCTTTTCTTCTCTGTCTGCTTCTTTGTTTCTGTTAGCTTGGCTTTATTCTTATCATTTGTCTTGGATTTGGTATATCTGTTTGTGTTCTTTCTTGTGTGTGTGTGTGTGTGTGTGTGTGTGTGTGTGTGTGTGTGTGTGTGTTGTGCTGTTGTTGCTCTCTGTTTTTGTTTTTGCTATTTCTCTTGGGTTTTGGGTTTTTTTCTTTTCTTTTACTTTTTTAAAATTTTCTTTTTCTTTTCTTTTCTTTCTTTTTTCTCTGGCCATGCTGCACAGCTTGCAGGTTCTTAGTTCCCTAGCCAGGGTTCAGGCCTGGGACTCCAGATGGGAGCCCTGAGTCCAAGATGCTGGACCACCAGAGAATTCCCAGGCCCAAGGAATATTAATTGTGGTTGCTCTCCTGGAGGTATCTATCTCGACACCAAGACTGGGCTTTACCTAAGTGCTTGCAGGCTCCAGTGCTGGACACCTAACCCCAAACAACTAGCAAGACACGAACACAGTGCCACCCAACAGCAGACAGGCTGCCTAAAGTCATACTAAGCTCACAGGCACCCCAAAACACACCACCTGACACGGTCTTGCCCATCAGAGGGAAAAGACTCAGCTCCACCCACCAGAGGGAAGGGACAAGTCCTTCCCACCAGGAAGCCTACACAAGCCCTAGGACCAACCTCACCCACCAGGGGGCAGACAGCAGAAGCAAGAGGAACTATGACCCTGGAGCCTGCAGAAAAGAGACAATAAGCACAGTAAGTTAGGCAAAATGAAAAGACAGGGAAATATGTTGCAGATGAAGGAGCAAGGTAAAAACCCACAAGACCAAATGAATGAAGATGAAATAGGCAATCTACCTGAAAAACAATTTAGAGTAATGACAGTAAAGATGGTCCAAGATCTCAGAAATAGAATGGAAGCATGAATCAAGAAGATACAAGAAATGATTAACAAGGACCTAGAAGAACTAAAGAACAAACAAACAGTGATGAATAGCAGAATAACTGAAATGAAAAATGCACAAGAAGGAATCAATAGCAGAATAACTGAGGCAGAAAAATGCATAAATGACCTGGAAGATAGAATGGTGGAAATAACTCCTGCAGAGCAGAATAAAGAAAAATAAATTAAAAGAAATGAGGACAGTCTCAGAGACCTCTGGGACAACATTAAATGCCCCAACATTCGAATTATAGGGGTCTCAGAAGAAGAAGAGAAAGAGAAAGTGTCAGAAAATATTTGAAGAGATTATAGTTGAAAATTTCCCAAACATGGGAAACGAAATAGTCACCCAAGTCAAGGAATCACGGAGAGTCTCATACAGGATAAACCCAAGGAAAAACACACTACGACACATATTAATCAAACTATCAAAAATTAAATACAAAGAAAAAATATTAAAAGAAGCAAGGGAAAAGCAACAAATAACATACAAGGGAATCCCCATAAGGGTATTAGCTGATTTTTCAGCAGAAACTCTGCAGGCCAGAAGGGAGTGGCAGGATATATTTAAGGTGATGAAAGGGAAAGAACTACAACCAAGATTACTCTACCCAGCAAGGATCTCATTCAGGTTCAATGCAGAAATCAAAAGCTTTAGAGACAAGCAAAGGTTAAGAGAATTCAGCACCACCAAATCAGCTTTACAACAAATGCTAAAAGAACTTCTTTAGGCAGGAAATACAACAGAAGTAAAAGACCTACAAAAAGAAACACCAAACAATTAAGAAAATGGTAATAGGAGCATACATGTTGATAATCACCTTAAATGTAAATGGACTAAATGCTCCAACCAAAAGGCACAGACTGGTTGAATGGATACAAAAACAAGACCCATATATATGTTGTCTACAGGAGACCCACTTCAGACCTAGGGAAACATACAGACTGAATGTGAGGGGATGGAAAGAGGTATTCCATGCAAATGGAAATCAAAAGAAAACTGGAGTAGGAATACTCACATCAGTCAAAATATATTTTAAAATAAAGACTATTATAAGAGACAAGGAAGGACACTACATAATGATCAAGGGATCAATCCAAGAAGAAAATATGACAATTGTAAATATTTATGAACACAACATAGGAGCACCTCAATACCTAAGGCAAAGGTTAACAGCCATAAAAGGAGAAATTGACAGTAACACAATAGTAGTGGGGGACTCTAACACTCCACTTACATCAATGGATAGATCAATCCGACAGAAAATTAATAAGGAAACAGAAGGCTTCAATGACACCTTAGACCAGATAGACTTAATTGATATTTACAGGATTTTCCATCCAAAAGCAGCAGAATACACCTTCTTCTCAAATGCACATGAAACATACTCCAGGAGACACCAGATCTTGGGTCATGTATCAAGCCTCAGTAAAATTAAGAAAATTGAAATCATATCAAGCATCTTTTCCAACCATAATGCTATGAGACTAGAAATAAATTACAGGAAGAAAACTGTAAAAAACACAAACACATGGAGGCTAAACAATATGCTACTAAATATCAAGTGGATCACTAAGAAATCAAAGAGGAAATCAAAAAATATCTAGAAAAGAATGACAATGAAAACATGATGACCCAAAACCTATGGGATGCAGCAAAAGCAGTTCTAAGAGGGAAGTTTAGAGCAATACAATCCTACCTCAAGAAACAAGAAAAACCTCAAATAGATGACATAATATTACACCAAAAGCAACTAGAGAAAGAAGAAGAACAACAAAAAAATCCAAATTTAGTAGAAGGAAATAAATCATAAAGATCAGAGCAGAAATAAATTAAATAGAAACAAAGAAAACAATTGCAAAAATCAATGAAACTAAAAGCTGGTTCTATGAGAAGAATAAAGAACAAAACTGATAAACCTTTAGCCAGTCTCATCAAGCAAAAAAATGAGAGGACTCAAATCAATAAAATTAAAAATGGACAAGGAGTTACAATGGACACAGCAGAAACATAAAGGATCATAAGAGACCAGTACAAACAACGATATGCCAATAAAATGGACAACGTGAAAGAAATGGACAAATTCTTAGAAAAGTACAACCTTCCAATGGTGAACTAGAAAAAAGAAATAGAAGGAAGAAGTAGAAGTGAACTAGAAGGAAGAAGTAGAAAATATGAACAGGCCAATCACAAGTAATGAAATTGAAACTGTGATTAAAAATCTTCCAACAAACAAAAGTCCAGCATCAAGTGGCTTCACAGGAAAATTCTATCAAACATTTAGAGAAGAGCTAACACCTATCCTTCTCAGACTCTTCCAAAAAATTTCAGAGGGAGGACCACTCACAAACTCATTCTATGAGGCCACCATCACCTTTATATCAAAACCAGACAAAGAGATCACAAAAAAGAATATTACAAGCCAATATCAATGATGAACATAGACACAAAAATCCTCAACAAAATACTAGCAAATTGAATCCAACACATTAAAAGGATCATACACCATAAGCAAATAGGATTTACCCCAGGGATGCAAAGATTCTTCAATATATGTAAATCAATCAGTGTGATAGACCATCTTTACAAACTGAAGAATAAAAACCATTGGAGCATCTCAATAGATGCCGAAAAAGCTTTTGGCAAAATTCAACACCGATTTATGATAAAAACTCTCCGGAAAGTGGGCATAGAGGGAACTTACCTCCACATGATAAAGGCCATATATGACAAATGCATAGCAAACATAATTCTCAGTGGTGAAAAACTGAAAGCATTTCCTCTAAGATCAGGAACAAGAAAAGGGTGTACACTCTAGCTACTATTATTCAACATAGTTTTTGAAGCCCTATCCATGGCAATCAGAGAAGAAAAAGAAATAAAATGAATTCAAATTATAAAATAAGAGGTAAAACTGTCCCTGTTTGCAGATGACATGATACTATACATAGAAAATCCTAAAGATGCCATTAGAAAACTACTACAGTTAATCAATGAATATAGTAAAGTTACAGGATACAAAATTAATACACAAAAATCTCTTGAATTCCTATACATTAGCAACGAAAGATCAGGAAAAGATATTAAGGAAACAATCCCATTTACTATTGCAAGAAAAAGAATCAAATACCTAGGAATTAACCTACCTAAGGAGGGAAAAGACCTGTATGCAAAAAACTGTAAGATACTGATGAAAAACATCAATGATGACACAAACAGATGGAGAGATATACCATGTTCTTGAATTGGAAGAATCAATATTGTGAAAATGACTACACTACCCAAAGCAATCTACAGGTTCAATGTAATCCCTATTAAATTACCAATGGCATTTTTCACAGAATTATAACAAAAATTTTACAATTTGTATGGAAACACAAAAGACCCTGAATAACCAAAGCAGTCTTAGAAAGAAAAACAGAGCTGGAGGAATCAGGCTCCCTAACTTCAGACTATACTACAAAACGACAGTAATCAAGATAGTATGGTACTGGCACAAAAACAGAAATATAGATCAATGGAACAGGATAAAAAGCCCAGAGATAAACCCATGCACCTATGGTCACCTAGTCTATGCCAAAGGAGGCAAGGATATACAATGGAGAAAAGACAGTCTCTTTAATAAGTGGTTCTGGGAAAGCTGGACAGCTACATATAAAAGAAGGAAATTAGAACACTCCCTAACACCATACCCAAAAATAAACTCAAAATGGATTAAATACCTAAATGTAAGGCCAGACAGTATAAAACTCTTAGAGGAAAACATAAGCAGAACACTCTTTGACATAAATTGCAGCAAGTTCTTTTTGACTGACCTCTCAGAGTAATGAAAAGAAAAAAGAAAAAAAAAACAAATGGGACCTAATTAAACTTAAAATCTTTTGCACAGCAAAGGAAACCATAAACAAAACGAAAAGACAACCCTCAGAATGGGAGAAAATATTTGCAAATGAAGTAACCAACAAAGAATTAATCTCCAAAATATACAAAGAGCTTATGCAGCTCAATATCAAAATAAATGAATAATCCAATCAAAAAATGGGTGGAAGACCTAAATAGACATTTCTCCAAAAACGACATACAGATGGCCAACAAACACATGAAAAGATGATCGACATCACTAATTATTAGAGAAATGCAAATCAAAACTACAATGAGATAATACCTCACACAGGTCAGAATGGTCATCATCAAAATATCTACAAACAATAAATGCTGGAGAGGGTGTGGAGAAAAGGGATCCCTCTCACACTATTGGTGGGAATGTAAATTGGTACAGCCACTTAGAGGACATCATGGAAGTTCCTTAAATAACTAAAAATATAACTACCATATGACCCAGCAATCCCACTACTGGGCATATACCATGAGAAAACCATAATTCAAAAAGACACATGCACCCCAATATTCATTGCAGCACTATTTACGATTGCCAGGACATGAAAGCAACCTAAATGTCCATCAACAGAGGAATGGATAAAGAAGATGTTGTACATATATACAATGGAATATTACTCAGCCATAAAAAGGAAAACATATGGTTATTTGCAAAGAGGTGGATGGACCTAGAGACTGTCATACAGAGCGAAGTAAGTCAGGAAGAGGAAAACAAATATTGTATATTAACACATATATGTGGAATCTAGAAATATGGTATAGAGGATCTTATTTGTAAAGCAGAAATAGAGACACAGACATAGAGAAAAACTGCATGGTTACCAAGGGGTAAGTGGTGGTGGTGGGATGAATTGGGAGACTGGGATTGACATATATACACTATTGATACTATGTATAAAATAGATAACTAATGAGAACGTACTGTATAGCACAGTGAACTCTACTCAATGCTCTGTGGTGTCCTAAATGGGAAGGAAATCCAAAAGAAAGGGAATAAATGTATATGCATAGCTGATGCACTTTTCTGTACAGCAGAAACTAACAAAACATTGTAAAGCAACTCTACTCCAATAAAAATGAATTAAAAAAATTTTTTTAAAGAATATATTTTGATGACCATAGGTTCAAATTAAAAGATAAGGATCTTAAAATAAGTAATATAAGCTAACAAAATGATTAAATAATTTAGTGGAACAGAGAAAACTAATTCATCAGTAGATAAATACTTTTAGCAGAAATTTAGAAACTCCAAGGAAGAATCACACAGAAATTGCATATATATTATAAAATACATTTTGGAAATGAAGAAATCATTTGGTGATCGGGATATAGCTGGAGAAAGAGTAAGTGATCTTGAAAGCAGTATAATAAGTATCATCCAAAAAGAAAGACAATGAAGAAAATAATTTCAAAATTAAAATTGACCAAAACTTGTGGGATAATATCAAATATCTTAACGTACTTACTGCATTTCAAGAAGGACAGGAAAGTGACACAGAAGAAATATTTGATGAAATAATGACAGAGACCATTCTAAATTGATGGACATTTATTCACAGTTCCAAGGAGTTCAACACACCTCTAGTAAGATAAAAATAAAGAAAATCAGACCTAGACATATCAAAGAAAACGTTTTGAAAACCAAAGACAAAAAGAGAATCTTAAAAACAGATGAGAGGAGGACATATTTAATTCAGAGAACAACAATAAAAAAAAAATTGCTGATATCTGATCTGAAACAATGGAAGCTAGTGGCAATGGAATCACACCTTCAAAAGGATAAAAGAAAAATATGTCTAGAATTGTGCAACATGGAAGAATATCCCTCAAAAATAAAGAGGAATTAAATATATTTTCCAGATAAGCAAGAATTGAGAGGATTTATCTTCAGCAGATCCATATTACAAGAAATGTAATGTGCACTTCCATTAATATAAATTTTTTTAATTGGTCAAAAAAGTCATAATTAGAGATAGATGGGGAGATGATATATCTATAAATATATGCAGAAAGTGACTATAATAAAAACCAGGAAAATGTGAGGCAATTATGATATGGAAAGGGAACAAGAGAACTTGGGGATCCTGGAGTCATATCAATGCTATTTCTAGACTGCAAATTGTGAAGTGGGTATCTAATTTATAATAATTCATTAATATGTACCTTAAATTTATGTATATTCTATACTATGGAGACGAACAAAGCCTTCACTTATTCTGCAGAGCTCCTCAACCAAGCCTGAGCAAGGAAGCATAGTTGTGAGAAACATCCCTGGGCATAGAAAGCTGACAGTAGATTGGAGAGAAAAGTGTCACTAGTGTACACATTATGATTCATAATTAAATAAACGTTTTACTTTTTAAGTGCCTTAAAAGTCCTTTATTTACAAAAACAGTACATCAAAGACAATTTATCGATTTATCTATTTAAGTTATATACCTTATTTCAAAGAAATTGAAGTATCATAATAAAAGTCAGAGAAAAAAATATTTGTGTGTTTGTGTGGGCTTATTGTTTTACCTCATTTTTTTATTTTAGTTTTTTATTGATAAAGATGTAAGGGAAAAATACCATTGACATGATAGTGTAAACAGAGATGTCATCGCCTTCTCAAAAAAATTTAAAACTAGTTAATGTAATATTAAAAATATTGTACTGCTTCAATCTGTTTAGTTTGCTTAAGAATTTCATATACATACCACAATTCTTTAGGAATTTGTGGAAAATGTACTGCTGAAAGGAATAGACAGAATGAATAAGACAAGCTGGAATGATTACTAATATCCCTTAAGCAAGAAGATAGAATCTGGAGCCAAAAGGTGAACCATGAAGCAGATACGTCACACATCATTTGGAATCAATTTTGTGTGTGTTGATCCCTGGTATTTGGAAACAGCAGCACTGGGAGATTACACAATTCATGTCCAATGCCAGGAGCTACAGCAAAGAGAAACCTGACACGATATTAGAGTTATGCCCTTAATGTAGCACATAGCATCAGCCAAAATGAGATTGTATGCTGCCAAAAAGAGGGATAACTTGAGGATTTTCCCAGCAAAGGCAGTTTTAACAAAGAGGAAGAAAAATGTTTCACAGAAAAGATTAATTGCTTACACTGCTCACAGCCTACCCAATTTCCTCAAAATTCATACTGTTTGACCAAGGACTGTGATATAACATTACCAATAAAATCACTTTTTGATCATTTCTGTACCAAACCCAGAGTGCTGTAAAAAGTGGTTTTGTAACATTTGATATCTGTTGTGATAAAAATTCCATTTTTCTTTCTAGAATTGGCCATTTTTACATATTTTTCTTCCTAGATTAAATTTAGAATACAAATTTAAAGTTCCATTAAAAAACCCTCTAGGATTTTAATTAGGGCTGAATTATATTTATAATTCAATTGGGGGTAGAGCTATCATTTTTAAAATATTGAGTTTTCCCATAGAGAAACATAGTATGTCTCACCATATTTTTGAAGACAAGCATCTATGTCAGATTAAAAAATATGAAAAAAAATCATTTACTAATATATCTACTTTAACATCTCCACATAAATGCCAAGAAGACATCTTCAAAGTAAATATTCACATTGGAACTCTGTCCTCAAGTTTCTTCCTGTACCAAATTTTCTCATCAGTATATGGCACTTCCATTGTTTTCAATAGTTTACACTAACGCCCTTCACGTCACCTTTGATTTTTTCCTTTTCACAACACTGCTAACATCTAATGATCAGTGCCTTTAAACAGTCTTGACATGTATCAAGTACTCAGTAAATATTTGTTAAAGGGATAAATCCAAAATTCCTATAGCTTTGCCCTCAAGATTTATCCCAAATTCATCAACTTTATTTCAGATTCATTGCCTCCATAGAGTCCATTTGTATTCATAATACAGATTATGTCATGCCACTGCTTAAACCACCACGTGTTTTATTTATTAGCTTTGTATTTTGTTAGCTTAAGACACACAAGGCAATAATGTAAGTCAAAATTAAATGTTAAAAATGCTAAATAATCAATATTTATTCTTATCACATTTCTACCCAGTTGCCTGTTCCCATGCCCTCCTGAATTATATCAATCTGTCCACAGTTGCTTTATGTATATACAAGTAAACAAGTGTAGAGATTCTGACTCCTTCCGTATATTTTAACAAAGATAATAATTACATATACAGTGCATCACCTTACTTTTCCTTTCCCTTCCAAAATATGTAAAAAGCATTTCTATTTCAGGGCATAGAGACATTAATCATTCCTTTTTAGAGCTATAACATTTTCCAATGTTTGGATATATAAAAATTTAATTAATTCATTTAATTGTTTAGATTTCACTACTCTGGTATTACAAACAAGGTTGCAATGAATAGCATTCCTGAAAGTATACCTGTATGAAAAATTCTCTGAAGCAAAACTCTTTGGTTAAAGGTTATAGTCTTTTGTAACTTAGATATTACATATACAGGGACCCTTGAACTTATTGGGGATAGGGGGGCACCCAACTTCCACACATCTGAAAATCTGCATATAACTTAGAGTCAGACCCCCAACATACAGCATGGGTTCCTCTATCCCTGGTGTTCCAATCCATGGATTCAACCAACCACAGACAGAGTGGTGCTGTAGTCTTTCTATTGAAAGTAATCCACGTATAAGTGGACCCGCATGGTTCAAACCCAAATTGTTCAAGGGTCAAGTGTATATGATATTGCTCTCCATAGGTGTTGTATCAATTTGTACTCCTACCAAGCACAATACAGAACATGATTTCCCCCAAGCCTCTTAAAAATGGATTCCCATTTAAAATTTTTTTTCAAGTTAATTTTGACTGTGTTTGAGTCAGTTTTCTCATTTCTGTTTTCCAAGTCACTTCTATATTTTCTTTGATAGATTCTCCCTGGTATCACTTCTAATTCCGTCTTCATTTGTCTGATGGTTTTATTTTTTTCCTTCAGCTTTTACCTAGGTCCTACAAATTCATGTTTCATGCCTTCATATTTTCTCATTATCTTCTCTAACTCTTTACACTGCTTTGTGATCGCTCTTCATAAGACTGATTGCAAACTTCAGTGTGTGTGTGTTCATTAATTCATGGCAGAATATTTGCTTCCCACTTGCTCTGAAAAGGCTTTTCTATTTATATAATTATTTGGCAATATGAAAGTTTTGTTTCCCTTCTCCAGATTATTCTAATAACAATATTATAACAATAGACTATCATTTCCTATGTTGTTACTGAACATATTAGTTTTTATTGACTATTTGTTTGCAGAGATTTCCCATTTGGCATGAAGAGGTCAAAGCTCTTAATTATTCTTCAGACCTAGAGACAGACAGCTTCTTACAAATCAGACAGCTTCTTACAAATGTGCTCTTTGAAAGTCCGGTGTGCTCTTTGAAAATCCGTCTCTCGTGTTCCTTTGTACAAAGTTGAACCTAGAGGACTTTTGCTGCCAACCCTAAACTTCTCAGTTTTATCAAAAGCCACTGCAAAATAAAATTCTTCAACTCCTGGTAAGCACATTAAGTTTAGGACATGCACTTTTCTGATGCTAAAAACCCTTTTCTGCTTAGTCTCTTGACCCTTTCCACTCTCCTGCCTCTTCTCTCCATCCTTCTGGGAACATAGTCAACCTGGTCCTAATGTATTAAAGTTACTTACCTGGTTAGTAAAAATAAGAGATACACTGTTCACCCCTCAGGATGATTCCTTTATCTGTGGGAAGTATATTTTTGCAGTGTATCCTGGGATCTGCCACCCCTGGGCCAATTAAATAAACTTCACACTTATTTTTGCAAGGCATATGCACAGATTCAATTGATTTTAGTAACCTTTACACTCTAGAATCTGTATATCACACCTGACTCCCAAGTTCCTGTAACCATAGAGAATGTAATTCATTTTTATTTTTAAAAAGTATGTTACATGATTTCTAGAAGAAGAGGAGAAAGGTAATAATCTACACAACTACCGTGTCATACCACAAGTCCCTAGGCTACATTATATCACTTAACTATCCCTGTAAACACCTTCTGTCAGTCACTTCTGAGGCACCCATAAACGTTAATAGTCACAATAGGCATTCAATGCAAGTTTATATTTCTAATTGGATTCCTTTCAGTGATTTGCTGTTTAGAATAATATTTGCTGTTGTCTTTCAGGAAATAGATTGTATATTTATGTAACTGTGCCTTTATTAAAAATGGCTTCAAAATTTTATCAACTGTATCTCAGCACCTATTGATGTGAACATATGATATCTCTTTTACTTTCTTACATTCTTGGAATAAACCCTAATTTGTCATAATATATTTTCATTTTGATACATTGTAATATCATAGCAGTGGCAAAGATGCTGAGAAAATAGTACTATATATAAATCTTGCATCCGCATCGTGTCAGTTGGAGACGTCTGAGAAGCAGTTGCCAAGACAGGCTTATATATGCACAAGACTTATTGAGAGAAATGCCTTGTGAAGAGTAAAGAGGACGGTGCAGAAGGAGGCAGGAAAACCCTCAGACCACCAGGCAGGTCTGAAACTTGTGAATACATAGGAAGAGTCTCTGTGTATACACATAATTTGCTCATTAGAGAGAACCTGTCTCTGAAGGAGCGAGCCTGCACCATTCCCCCAGTCACGCCAATTCATTTTGTAGGAGCAGACTAGAAGGTGGGGTCGAAAGGGGAAGTGTGGCCCGCAGGAAGTTAGTCTTGGATTCAGAGGGCAATATTTGGAGCTGTCATCAGCTATGTTCCCTGAGGCAGGAGATATCAGCATTTCCATGAGTGATACACCCATCATTCACCAAATCTTCTATCTACCTTTGTGGCTTTGTGCTTAGAGGGCAGTTGGGTTGAAATAAAACTCTTGGTGAGCTTTAGTGGGGAGAGTTGTGAGTGCTTTTCTTCCCTGTGGGATATGCAAGAGCTTGGAGACCAGCACATGAAAGTGTCAGGGTCATGGAATATGCCAATCCCAGGAAGAGTTTGATAAGCAGAAATCTGTAAACTCCCGTTTGTAAAGTTGACATCAGACCTATGGGAGAGTTCTTGACTTTCTTTTGCTTCAAATGTCTGAGAAGGAGCTAAAGGATTCATATGTCTACAAAAGTCCGAAGAAAGGAGAGTGTAAGAAACCAGGGAACAGGAAGTTTTCATTGTGGTCCATTGGCAAGGTAACGTTTAGCTCCATTGCTACTACATCAACAATCCACCACAGTCAAAATATTTGCCCTCAGTTAATTACCAGATTTGTAGCACATAATGTAGACCAACTGCCAATACTAACCCTCAGTGAATTATTAAAAAAATAATAATAATAATGAAGACACATATAAAGAGACTCCTTAGGTAGAAAGATGTAGGACAAATAAATACATCAATGAGTAAGTTAGCATCGTTGGAAGAAATAGATGACACATTTTACAAAATCTTTAAAATCACTTAAGATGATTTGATAATAGTGCACATACACAAAATTCTTTCTGGAAACAAAATTATTTTCTTACTTTAATTTTATTATTACTTTCACTGTATATGCACATATTTGAATAATTCTTAATCTCTGTTTCATGACACACTACAGTCATTGATCCATGCCTGGCCTTCTTTTATGTATTAGTTTTTTAGTTAGTTTTTTTTAAAAAAAAACCTCATATTTATCTAAATGTAAAAAGCACCCATGAACCCACCACAAAAACAAATCTGAGACCAATAATTATTTATATAAACATATCGTTGCTGTCATCCCATCTACCTGGCTTCCTTTTAATGAAGTTAACATTTTCCTGAATCCTGTATTCATCATTCTCTTATTTTCTTTTTTAAGTAAAGCTTTATTGTTTTTATATGGATTTATGGATTTTCTTTTCTTTTTATTTTAATTTAACTAAAAATGTTTACATGCACATAAACATTAGGAAATATGGCCTTAAGTAAACACAGTAAATGTTAGACATAATATTTACTTATCAGAAATTCACATTGTGCTTCATTGTATTAATATGATGAAAACTACAGTTTGCAACAAATCTTTTCTAATTTTTTAAACACAATGCCTCACGACCTTATTAGTCTAAGTGAAGCCGAATCCTGCGTGTGTACCCCAACACCGAATTAAATGATGGAGACAGCGTTTTGGGTGAAGTAGAAAAGAGGAGCTTTATTGCTTTTCCAGGCAAAGGGGGCCACAGTGGGCTAATGCTCTCACAACTGTGTGTCCTGATCTGGATGGGATTGTTAAGAGTTTTATGGTAATGGTTCCAAGAGGGCGTGATCAGCTCACGGACATTCTTCTGATTGGTTGGTGGTGAGGTAAGTGGGAGTCAGCATCTTCAACCTTCAGGTTCCAAATGGTCTGGGGTCCTGCTTGTGGGCAGCATACCTGTTAACTGTTAACTTCTCCCACCTGATGGGGGTTTTAGTATCTGCAAAACAGCTCAAAGATATTGTTATGTATTTCCCTGGAGGGGGAACCAGGACCCTTCCCCAAGGTATCACTATGGACTCTTCTTCCCTTATCTCCACATCCCCTCTCTTCCTTAATTAGTATCGGTTCGAACCTGCCCACTGGAACTCAGGGAAAGTCGTGGAGGCTGAATGAAGCCTATTTCCTGTAATCAGGAAACAGGGGACACCGAAATGATTTTTGCTCAAGAGCCCCACAGGGTCTTGCTCTGTATCATAAGCACTACACTTCCTATAACAATTCCTCATGCAAAGGCCTAGGCAACATTAGTAAATGGTGCCATTTGCTCAGCTCTGTTCCTGTTCTTTGCGGCTTTTATTTCAGGTTTTCTCTAGCAACTTTCCACTTCTAACTTTCACACCTCTTTCCTCACTCAATAAGAAAATCTCACTTCTTTTTTCAGAATGGAAATAAATTTGTTAAATATGAGTCCTGGCATATCTATATCTTCTCCTAAACTATTCCCCATTCATTTTCTCTTGTTGTTAGAGTTGTCTTCAATGGGTAAAATTCTGCTTTTTTTGTACTATTGAAAACATTTCTTCCATTATTCCATTATCATAACATTTCTTCCATGTATTCCAGAATACGGAACTGTATTCTGCAGTTTAACTATATCTCATCATAACCTTGCCTTTCCTTACTGGTTACTCCACAGTGACTTAATTTATTCAGTTTTCCTTATACCTTTAATATTCTGTTTCAACCTCCTGATTCTTGAGCCAGTCAGCAAATATTTCTTGAGCTCTTTGTCAGGTTCCTCAGAGATGGTTCTTGTCCTCATGGACTCTATGTAGTAGGAAAAATCAACAGTAAAAATTAATTAAAATTTTCAAATTGTATCTGTGCAAAGTGCTAATAAAGAGAAATTATGGTGTTATAGCAATACTTTCAGAAGAAAATTATTGGTCTTAGTGTACAAATAGCCTTCTATGAGAAAGTGCATTTATTGTTAATTAAACTTGGATCAACTTAGGTAATCAGATGCTAATAGACTCTGGGACACCACCAGATTTTACACCTGGAATAGAATTATTACAATCAAAGTGTAGACTTCAACAATGGAACAAAGATATGTGTTGAAAGGGAACCTGAGAATTTAGGAATAATCTTCTTTGTGTTTCCACCACTGCCACTGTCTCCAAGTCTGTAGACACTGCCAGCATTAGGACAAATTCCTCTCCATGGGGAAGCTCAGAGTCCCCTTGAGGTAGAGCTCTCACAAGGAGCTGATGCACAGATACATTCTAGCTATAGGGACCTCCTTAATCTTAAAATTCTCTGCCCAACCCCCAGGCTCATCCAAATTCAGGTGCAAACATAAATCCACTTACTAAACAATGCTGACAGGCTGATACACCTTGCTCTAAACTGCTCACAGACCTGTAGTTACAGGATACCATTTTGGTTTAGCTTCAAAGGCAATGAAGAGGAAGATAATCACGATGCTGCAAAATGCAAACAAATCTGTAGACCAGGAGCCTGTGCTGTGCCAGCGACACAGAGGGAAAATGCTGCAGAACATGAGGAGGCTGATTGGTTTGGGAGGAAGCTGAGAAATAGAGAAAGAAGCAACTGTTAAAACGGAGACAATTCTTTCCGTTTTTTGTAACCCCTTTAGAAAGATGTGCCAACACACTGGAGCATCTTCAGGCTACGTTGGACACTTGCTGAAAGTTGTTAAGTGATAAATTATTGCCCTAATAAACTTTAAGTAGAAATTGTACAAACAGCAGTCAAACACTCTAAAAAAATTCATAATCTTAATAGGGAACACTGGGCTCTTTCCAGCTCTTTTTGCAAAAAAAGATATTATATGATCAATTAAATGAATGGGTCTAGAAAATATGAATGTAAAAAAAAACTCAAAAATGGTTGGAAGGTAATTTCTGAGAAATGCAAGTTTGAGGAAAGTAAAACACATGAAGGAAAAGACTGCCCACAATGTGTTCCTTGTTTTTTGTTGACTATTTTTAGAATGTTAATATGCCCAAATATATGACTTGGGATATCTGAATATTCCTCTTCAAATTTGATTAACCTATTGCCAAACTCTTGAAAGATGTCCAACTTCTCAGATGTTGTCAAGCGTATGTGTTTTATAATAGAATTTCTTTTTGAACTTATTGAGTTATTTCCCAAATGAGATGCTAATGAAAACATAGAAAAGAGGCCAATTCAGATAATTCTAATACCTACTTGTCCCATGGGCTAGAAATAATAGACATCATGGCAGGACAGGCAGGTAAACTGACAGCAAAGACACAGATTATGAAAATCATTAAGCAGTAAAAAGAGCAGAAAGAACACTCTTTCAAACTGCTTTTGTGTTCCTGTAACTCTTGAAGATGGAATGCTAATATATGTTTCCTTCAAGTGTTAAAATAGTTGATAATTAGCTATCGGAATAATTTTTAAATGAAAATTTAGTTTCATGAGTTATATTCTATTTCATGAAAAGAAGGCATCACATAAGATAACAATGCTGACAAAGTGGAAGAAACAGGTGTGGAAGAGGATGACATAGCAGAAGAACATGATTCACAATGCCAATATCTGGCAGAATGTAAGCAGCAGTGACTCTTGGCTGTATATAGTGTAAAGGATAATCGGCAGTGCGAAGGCCTAGGCACAAATATTAATGACTTAGCCTCTTAAATTGTTTAATTTGCTAGGGTTTGAAATTGGATATTGCATAAATATTTTATAAACCAATTCATTATTTTTAGAATTTTACAGTAAGATTTTGTATGAGATATACCAGATGCAATAAATTATTGTGTATTCATTCGTATATATAGACTTTGGGTTTTGTGAACTGCTTCTTCATATAGCAGCTGTGAAATGTATCAGAACTGTGACTGAGAGATGTAGGTGTTTAGAACATTTTCTTAAAAGAGCAACCAAGGTAATTTTCAAGTCAGCTTGCATGAGTGATTCTTTTGTCACTTTGTAGTAGAAATGTTATCTCTTGTATTAACTGAAATTGCCTTTTAAATGTTTAACTTAACATATTAATAAAGAGTTAAAAATATCCCCTAAACTTATAATTGATGTTAAAATTATGATTTCATCTGGCAATTTTTACATTATGCGAAAATTGTTATATCAAGATAGTTTATTGCTAGACCATTAATAAAATCTTAACTTCACCTGAAAAGAAAAATTCTGAATTTAAAGCATATAATTATAGAATTATAATTATACACAGGATCTCTGCTTATATTCATGTATTCACTTGGTTTTCTCCCTTCGTTTAGAGCAGTTGCATCAACACTCAATTGCATTAAAATCCCCTGGGACACTCTTTAAATGTACCAATATCCAAGCTCCACCCCAAATAACCAGAAACAGAATCTCTGGATATGGAATCTAAGAACTCTTCTGTTGGTGTCTACTATCTCTTTGGATGATTTTGATGTGTGGTGGAGATAGAAAACTGCAGACAAAAAGAAGTGACATGCAGTAATTCTTAAAAGAAAAGAGGACTTTCTTTCAAATTCATACTTGAAATCAAGGCTTCCATTTTTCCTTATGTGTCCTTTCCTCATTTATAAAGAGACTTATTAAATCACTTTGGAAAATATGTGTGGCTTGACGATACTGCCATTACAAGATTATAGAGTAAATTTTATTTTAAATAAAGGAAGCATTTTATTTTTATTTTAAGAATTGGGTTCTTAAGACAGTATTTATTTATCAAAATAGTAGCCTTGCTAGAGTGATATAGATTTAACAGAAGAAGTACTATTTTTTTTCTTAATTGAAAAAATGTGTCATCCTAAAACTAGGTTGGTGTAAATGCTTACTGAATTTCAAATGTAAATAAACCCTACTTAGTTTAAAAACATATCTATCTTTTTCTTTATTTCAAGTTTAATGTAACAAGCCGAAAAGTGTTTCAAAAGATTTCATAGCAACAATTCCCTACACAAAACTGTGTTAATGGGAAAACATTTGGGGTTTCCCCTAATTTAATGAGACATTTTACTATGTTTAAATAAAAGGGTTCTTTACAAATGAGATGTCCTGCTGAATAGAATCATATTGAAAAAGCAGTAGAAACCTGTCAATAATGCCCATGAATCCTATTAAATATTTTTATTTCTTTCATGGTAGGTTATGCTTCATCAGATTCCTTAATCTGGGCTGCAGTTCACGTTGCCATTCTGAAACAGTTCACTGCTCAGTAATTTCACTTCTAGCTGTGGCATAACAACCACAAATGCAGGTTATTTTGGGCACTGGGGTTTGTTTTGCATAAATCAAATTTTAAAAATCATTTCCAAATGAGATTAATTTACGATGGGAAAATTATTCTTCAAAGAGTTACAAAACTGGGCTTTGTTTTTTCTTGGTATAAGATCAAAATTGACATTTGGTGGTTATGGGTTTCACTGAGGGGGGAAAAATGACACCACAAGAGAAACCATGTGTTTCCCACATTGGCTTCAATAACTCTTTAAAATGACATTAGAAAAGAGAATGACAGATTATGTTTTCACTGAATTTTTCAGTGAAAAATTTTCAGTGCTTTAGATGACTTGTATTTCTTTTCCATTAGGCTGAATGGTTTAGAACAATAAGATGTAACTGAGTCTGCCCTCTGAAAGGTATTAGTACCAAAGTGAAGAAGGGAGGGTGGGTGTCATCCTCTAGAAGATTATTGCAATTCTTTTTCCTAGGACAAGGGCTTTTCTTTGTACCTTGTTTTCATATGTTTTTGATGAGAGAAGTCTGTGTGTGTGTTGAAACATTTCGGTTATTACTGTCACAGCAAGAAGATTTAAATGTCCATATACAGAATAATTCTAGAGTCTCTGAAGTGTTGTTTGGCTTTAAAAAAGTTTTTTTAGTCTTTTACTAAATGGCATATATTGTTTATACAGGGGATTCAAGTATTTTCTCAAGTAGCTATAAAGTACTAAAGTGATGAACAAACAACAAACAATTTTGATTACTGTTTTCTTCTTTAATGCATCACTATTTCTAATATGAATCAACTGTATTCTTCTATAATTTTCTCAATAGATTTCACTTAAATAATTTCTAAATTTATAATTCAAGTTTCTAAATTTCTTCCATGGATAAAAATAGTCACTTTTAAACGATTATAACTTTTTAAAAATACATAAAGCTATGCAAATATTGTTGCTTTGACTTAAATAGCCACAGTACAGCTAAGATTGAATATTTTATTTTTAAGAATATTTAGCAGACACTTTCAAGTTAAAAGGCAAAATAGTAAAAGACTCATGGGTCATAAAATTAGACAGTTTGTTTTCTAAGGTGTGAAAATTGTAGTCTGTGTATATTCTGGGGCATTGAGGATTCTGTTTTTCTCTTGGTTACCTGACGGAACTTCCCGGTTCTTCTCCCTGTTCTACACACCCCTCACCACTCCCAATTCAATCTTCCCTTTGAGGAGGAGAGTCACTCCTAAAAGTTTTGGTCCTAGAATCTGAAGAGTTAATAATTATATATTATGGGATTGCTATATGTTATATTTTATTTATTGGAAGGCTGGAATTTCCCAGATAGTAGAAGTTAAATTCAAACAGGAGAAGAGTTCAAAAGTAGAATACATTTCTGATTGTATTAATACCAATTTCCTTACAAGAACTTGAGCACAGTCATTGTATATAGCACAAATAGTAGTAGGATTTCCTGATTTATGAGAAAAGGAAAAAAAAGAAAAAACAAAAAACAACTGTGAGTGTATGTGAATTACTTCAAAAGGTGGCTAAAATTTGTCAGGATTTATAATTTTTGAGCTTATAAAAATTATTTTACTATTCATATTTTAAATGTAAATTTAGTTTTATTTGCACAGCAAACCAGAAACATTTTGCCAGAAAGTAACTAGCTTTAACGGGCTCAAAGATATTCTAACGCTCCCCAGGACATCTTAAGAGAATGTATGAGAATAGAATGCACTGTACTTATGTTTAAAGACTTTTGTTTTTACTACTTTGGCAACAAAATATATTAGGTAAGAAAAGGTGAGCTTTGCTCTTTTTGCTAATTTTTATACTTTAAATGTCTTTATACTTCTTCCCATGCTTCTATTCTTCTCAAATAAAGGTCAAAGTACCTTTTCATAGCTCTGCTTAAATAATCAATACATCTAATGATTGGATTAAATTCAATTAACAAAAAATAGAATAAGATCATATTCATAACAATTTTAAGTAGAAAGAGTGTGTATCATTGACAATTCTGTCACACTAATAGCCAGTTTGCTTCCACACAATGTCTGTTTTAAGAAACATTTTGTTTACTTTATCTTGCCTGTTTTATGATGCCAGATATATTTATATTTGTAGGCCAAAAGCTTATATAATTCAGTTCATTTGTGGTTTTTAAAAAAATTTATTCATTTTATTTATTTATTTTTGGCTGTGTTGGGTCTTCATTGCAGTGTGTGGGCTTCTCATTGTGGTGGCTTCTGTTGTTGCAGAGCACAGGCTCTAGGCGCACGGGCTTCAGTAGTTGTGGCACACGGGCTCAGTAGTTGTGGCTCGCGGGCTCTAGAGCACAGGCTCAGTAGTTGTGGTGCTCGGGATTAGTTGCTCCCTGTCATGTGGGATCTTCCCGGACCAGGCCTCAAACCCGTGTCCCCTGCATTGGCAGGCAGATTCTTAACCACTGCATCACCAGGGAAGCCCTCATTCATGTTTTTATCCAAGTCTCAGAACCAAATTTTGAGGATATCATCTTGATTCCTACAATACTCCAACATTGCTTTAGGTTAAAAACAAAAACAAAAAACTTCACTTTACAAATTTTCCCATTTGCCAGGTCAGGCACATGGAAGGCTGGGGAAGGAAGAGGAAATGTCTGAGTGTATTATTTTTGTCTCTGCCACACTTGGTGTATATGATATTCACATTGGTGATGCACTCAAAGGGGCAGGTGTTAAAAGATTAACTGAGGCAAATAAAAATTTTTAAGAATCTATTTCAGCAAAAAGCAATTGGAATAAGGCAGTCCCAGTGGTTAGGAGTGCTCCATCTATAGGAGCTGGGGGAAAGAACTTTTATAGAGAAAAGGCAGAAGCAAAGTAAGGAAATTGATTGGCATGGCGTAAAGTCTAGTTGGCTGTTTGTGACTGGTTGTCCTGAGGTTTCAATTTTGTAACCTTGAGACATTTACAGTCTCAGATTTTAGTTTGCTTAAGTAGGCTGCCACTGCACTACAGCCACCTCAGTCTAATGGTTCCCTTGTTTAATTAATTTAACACAGGTAATACTTATACACTTTCACTGTTGCTGATAAGTTGTAATTGATCCTGAAAACTATTTATGGTTGTAATATGATATAAGTTAAATAATCACATCTATATTTTATTTTAGTGATTTATCTCTGAATTAAAAAGAATACAATTAATTTGTGTTATATTTGTAAAGTACAGAAAAGCATCAAGATTCTTTTTTGACTACTTCGTTATCCTGAGTTCACTATTAATGGTTCAGTGCCTCCATTTTTTAGTCTTAAATGTATAGATACATGGCAACATTGGAGGAAGAAATAGAGACAGAAGGGAACAAAACATGCATATGTGAGAGAAATTTTAAAATCCGTGTAGCAATGCTTAGGTGAATTTCTGTTGCTACTGAACTGTAAGTTCAGTAAATAATGACTAAATAATGTTGTTCATGTAAGAAGCAACTAGATTAAAAATAAAAGGCTACAATTAAAAGCAATTGTTCATATACTTTTAAATATAGTGGTCATATTATTAACAGTTATTTGTTTATTTTTATGTTATCTTAAAATATATAGCTTGCCTCATGAGGTCAGCAGTCACAAAAGAATCTCATGCCTTGGATTGTTACTCTGTTCAAAATATCTTCTGTCCCTTTGAATGCAGCACTGATGTAAATTTCAAAGAGTCTATGTGTCACAGAGACAACACTATCTATTCATCACATTTTCCTCTTCCTGGGCATAGAGCAAGGTGACATTTTCTAGTGTTCCACATGACTAATCTGGCAAATGGGATAAAATCAAACTTGAACAACAGGTGTGATTCCTACAGATCTCTGTTCTCTGCAACAGTGACCACAGATCATCTTTTAAGATGTCAGAGAATTTATACAGCACCCCGAATCTCTAAGAGACCACACAGAGTAGAGTGCCACCTCTTGCAATTCCATCCATCAACCAGGAGGAACTACATGGAATGAGTGAGAAATAAACTTTTCCTGTATTAAGCAAGGGAGGTTTAATTTTAAGATTCAATCAGCTGTCAGAGCACAAAGAAGGCTACCTAATTTATAAAGCATGTAGCCCAAACATATTCCCCAAATTAAATAAAAATCCAACTAATAGCATTTCTGTTATATATATTTCTTTCCACAAAAAGAAAAAAGCATTGAGTCTGGGTAGGTTAATGTCAGTTCCTCGATTGTAACAAATGTGCCGCTCTGATGGGAGATGTTGATAATGGAGGAGGCTATGCATGACTGGAGAAAAGGAGTATATGGGAAATCTCTGTGCCTTCCACTCAAGTTTTCTCTGAACCTACAACTCATCCAAAAAATAAAGCCTAGTTAAAAAGATCATTGTAGGGACATGGATGGACCTAGAGACTGTCATACAGAGTGAAGTAAGTCAGAAAGAGAAAAACAAATATTGTATATTAACACATTTATGTGGAATCTAGAATAATGGTATAGAGGATCTTATTTGCAAAGCAGAAATAGAGAACAAACGTATGGATACCAAGGGGGACAGGGTAGGGGGAAGAACTGAGAGACTGAGATTGACATATATACACTACTGATACTATGTATAAAATAGATAACTAATGAGAACCTACTGTAGAGCACAGGGAACTCTACTCAATACTCTGTGGTGACCTAAATGGGAAGGAAATCCAAAAAAGAGGGGATATATGTATGCATATAGCTGATTCACTTTGCTGTACATTAGAAACTAACACAACACTGTAAAGCAACTATGCTCTAATAAAAATTAATTATAAAAATATAAATTAAAAAAATCAAATAATCATTTATTTAAAACTTTTTTGTATTTTCTTATAAGCAATGTGCTTATATAACAGATTTATTAAGGTTTATCAATTTTAAATTTAGGGACTATCATAAATAATATTTTTAATTGTTTTTTTAAAAAATCTTAATGACGATTATTGTTTTCTTCCTAATTTTATAAGCAATACATATTCCCTGTTGACAACTAGAAATACATAAAAAGCATAAATTAAAAATGAGTTACCCATAATCCCTACCCCCCAGAAATAATCACCATTGGCATTTTTTATTTCAATTGATTTTTACATTTACTATATAATTTTTAAATTTCCATGTTATTAAATATGCTAATAAAATACAAACTTTATCATTACATAGTTTTTACAATTATATTGATGTATTAAAATTTCCTGATGGACATTTAACCTGATTAAAATGCCTTACGGTTTTACACAATGTGAAAATGAACTAGTGTATGTCTTCTGTGAATACATATGTCGTTATATTTATAGTAAGAGTGATTACCATAAAATTGAAGAAGCAGTTTAAATACTTAAGTACATTGTTCTCTTAGGCAAATATGCTCATTATACAGGTTGTTTTTATGATCAATTATAATAGAGTCATGCTTCAGTAATATGCACCTAGTCTATTTTTAATTTTGAGAAATATCATAGGTCTCACATTTCTTTACTATTAATTCCATATTCCCATTAATAGCATTTGAATTAATCAAATGTGACTTCTAAGTAATGTTTATTTGTCATTAACAACACCCAATAATATATCACTATGTACTCTATTTTACAATGGCTACATAAATCATGAATGGTGTTGTTTTTCAATATTATTTTCATAGCAGATCCATTTCAGAAAAACATTATTAATTAATCAAATTTATAAAGAACTCCTTGATACAAAGACCCAAGTAAAGATGCACATATTTAATCTACTCACTCAAAAGTAAATCTCCCAAAAAATAAAGAGAGAAAATAAGCTCCATTTTCACTGACATCACCAATCCTGGCAAACTCTGAGTCATAATTGCCAAATATTGTAAAATGTAGAATGAAGTAAAAGTAGCTGATGAAAATTGGTATCTGGTTCTTCAAAATCCAACAGAGATTTTTCTAAATCTACCTTTTTATAATACTGAAAAGCCTTTCCAAATGATCTTTTGATTAGAGTGAAGATATCCAGAAGGAATAAAACCATGGATGAAAACAAGAATACTGTTGCAGAGATAATATTCAACAGGGTGAAGTGGCAGGGAGGTTAGCTGCTATTTTATTATCTACCACCCAACCTCCTACCTAAGGTAAACTATTAGATGAGAAGTGGGGCGAAGCAGGAAGAAGTGTCAGCATAAAGCACTAACCACTGAATGGGCTTGCTTTTAGCCATCACATCATTTTGAATGCTGTTGAAAGTGAAGGGGAGACAAGTCCTTCCAAGGCACATAAAACATGTAGTTTTGTCTAATGTGTGCTCAAGATTAAAGTCGAAAGCTAAAGCTAAAACTAAAACATAAAAAAATCCCTAATTTTGTAAATCCTGTTTACCCCTACCACAAGAAGTTCTTTATGAATGTAATTTTTGCATTGTGGTCAGCTATTTTATTCATCAAATAGCTGACCTCAATGCTAAAACTACAATAACCACAAAGGAACAGCACGGTGCCTATTATGGTTTCAGTTGTGTTCCCTGAATAGATATATGTTCAAGTCCTAAACTCTAGGATCTCCAAATGTGACCTTATTTGGAAATAGGATCATTCAGATATAATTAGTAAGGAGGAGGTCATCCTGAGATAACATGAGCCTTAATCCAGTATGGTTGTGCCTTATAACAGAAAAATGGCATGTGAAGATCCAGAAACACCAGAGAGAGTGCCATGTGTTGATAGAGGCAAAGATTAAAGTGCTATACCTGCAAACCAAGGAAAGCCAAGGCTTGACGATTACCATCAAGTTAGGTAGAAAAAAGGAAGGCTGTCCCCTACAGTTTTCAAAGGAAACATAGCTCTATGGACAACATTTTGCACTTCTAATCTCCAGAACTGTGGGAAAATAAATTTCTGTTGTTTTTTTAACCACCCGGTTTGTGGTACTTTATTACAGCAACACTAGGAAACTAATACAGGACCTATACATACAATTTTTGTAAGATGCATTAAGTATTATAATATAAAATATAAAGAAATTATCAACAGCTAATTAACATTAATTATACATCTTTATTTTCTCAAATAAATGCACTTAAAAGAGATACTTCAATGGATTTCAATAAATTACAAACAATAGAAATGTAAAAAGTATTTTAAATCAGATAAATCATACTTTCCCTCTTGGAGAGACAGAAAGGAGAGAAGAAAAATAAAATCAATCATACTTGGTGAAGTCTATTTCTTCTTGAGGAGTTGAGTGGAATTCAACTCATAGAAATGAAGAGACAAGAGACAGAGCTTTCATCTAAGATCCTGTACAGTATTTCTGGAATGATCTAAAGTCTTTAAAGTCTGTTGTTTATTGCAGAAAACATCACTTATGTTTTTAATCACAGCTGAAAAAACTACGATCATTTTGGTTACATCATGGAAAAGGAAAAAAAAAGGTATTTTCGTCTTGAAACTCTGTTGGAGGGTTTTCTAAACATGGTGCCCTGGGCAAAGAAGCAGGAGACCAGGCTGCATTAAATTGTCATAAACAATATTATTAGAAGGCTGATTCTGAAATAACAACAACAAACCATTAAAGGGTAGTAGTATCATATTACCTATCTTTTCTTTAACATTAATCTAACTTTGAAGAAAAATATTTTAAGAATCTATTTCTCATCATGGTTCTGAGTAACATTTACAAAATGTAACATTTATAAAATCACTATGTTGTTATTCTCAAAGGTGTTATTTCCTAACCTAATCAGCCCAAACGTGTGCAATGACCTGTTAGTCTGAAAATACTTATTAAAATAGCAATTAACTCTGCATAATTTTAGAAACATTTAAACTGATAATTAAGGATGTGTTGACTAACTTTGGAAGTTCAGTGGTAGGTCAAGATTACAGTATTTGCTAAGCCTAATCAGGCTATTTTATAATCCATCATATTTATACTTTGGGGACTATTTACCTTATTCACATGTTGAATTAAATGCTACTAAAGTCATTAGCTACATCAGGTAGTTTTTCAACTTGCTAGTTGTCTGTAGTATCCTAATTAACATGTCTATAAAAATGTGCTGCTCTATTGTTTCTACTTCTTTAACAGAAAGTTTTCCAATTAATAAAATTAAAGTGTTTTCTAAAAATTGAATATAATTAAGCTATTTATAGATTTGATTTTAAATTTTCTTTAGCCTTTTTAAAAACAACTCTATTTGTATTATTTTTTGAGAGTAGTCTTTCTTGTCATTGCTTCAGTATTTGCTGATTTTAATATCCAGAAGAAGATTACATTGTCCATTAACTAGTTCATTCGTTAATTTACTCATTTCACAATTATTTATTGTACCTCTCCAATAGTGCTGGTGTTGATTTTAGTACAGAGAATCAGAAGTAAACACCATATGATTTCTTCTCTCCAAGATCTCAGAATCAGCTAAGTGCTAAATAAACGTAAACAAGAGTTATGTTGTGATTTTAAAAGAGTATTAACTGCCTGTGATTAAGGAAGATTGCCTTAAAGAGGTAATTCTTGATCTGAACCTTCAGGGATGATTTAGAATTAGTTGGACTTAGAGTAAACTATAGCATATTTTGATCATTTTGTATAGTTTGGCATTGCTGGGTATGGGATACAAACGAGATTATTTTGAGAGCTGATACCAAAAAGACACACAGGACACTATAGGACATTTTGGAGGTTATAGGCAGCCATCTCAGAACGTTCAGTAAGTAAATTTGGTTTAGATTTACGGTTTACCAATATAACTCTGGTCAATCAGTGCTAGCATAGTTGAAGAAGTTGAAACTAGGATGGTAATAATAACTAAGGGGCTATATTGTAGTTGCAGGTCCAAAATCAACATGCTGGAAATAGAGTAAGAAGGAGGTAATTAATGTGATAAACTTTTAGTGAGGAAATGAAGGAGTTGACGAGGATAACGCCCAGACCAATTTGGTATAATTGTAGGAATCGTAATTAAATAGATTTGGGGATTAATATATTATCAATAATAATAGTAATAACACCAGTACTGCTAATAATATTAGCAACATTGATTTCTGACTATATGCTAGGCAATGTAATATTCATTGTATAATATTTTGAAAATATGTTATTAAAATTCACTAAATACATGTTCATCATTTCTCTATGAATTTTAAATACATGTTCATTTAGTCATTGTGTTGCAATAAAGAAGTCATTCATCCTAAAATATTAATTTCTTCTATTGATCTTTTAGTTGGGCCTATGAATAAGGGCATTTTTCAGGTGGGCTTTATTTTTATTTAAATGTGGTGAGCCAAATTATAGTCCCTCTCTATGACTAAAAACGGTGTAACAGTGTTTTTTTCAGCAAGCAACCAATGGGATGTAGAACACGTTTAAAGGTTAAGAAATGAGTGTTGTTAAACAAAATATTAAATATACGTTGTATAAGAGAAAGTCCAGATGCAGCAAAGAAAGTACAATACCTTCTTGGTTAGTGGAGAAATAAAAAACATGCAATACAAAAGTATCCAAACTTCATTTATAAAGGTGAAGATGACTGAGAAAAGCACTTTTTAAAATTAATGGTCACTAACTTTAAGTAGCCATCAGGAGTCATTCTCTATTTCCCTAACCCAATTACCCTCCCACTCTCCTAGATATTAATTCTATACTTCTATTCTTTCTGCAGTTCTCTTGCCCATTCTCACTCTCAGGTGAATGGCCTTGTTTCATATTGAACTGAGAAAAAAATGCATTCAATCCATCAAAAGAGAATTCCCACAACCTCCCAGCATCACAGCTCCCACACCCACCTGGTTCTGGGTTCTCTCCTGTTACTATGGAAGAATTTTCTATGCTCCTGTATAGAACAGCTTTCATCCTCACTTGCTAGGTCATGGACCTTATTTTAGCTTTTCTCCTCTGTTACTCCATTCTCTATGATTCTTTATCTCACAGATTATTTCTATGATTACAAAAATATTTCTATTTTCCGCTAAAACCTAAAATCAAAAAGGCTAGCTCTTAAACTCCGTTAACCTTTCACAGATTCTTTTCCTTTCTTTTAGGTAGAGCAAAATATCTCCAAAGAGATGTCTATGGTCAATGTCTCCAGTTGTTCTCTTCTGATTTGCTGTTGGATCATATCCAAACATTCTTTTAATTCTAATCATCCCTTAAAATGTCCTTTTCTGTGTCACAATATCCAACTTTCGATTATTAGTCTAAATTAGCCTTGACCTATTATAGTAAATGACACAGTTAATCATGTCCTTCTGGCTTTTGTTCTAAAATACAGCATTTGTACTTTCTTTGGATCGTTCATTTTCTGTGTCCCTTACAAAACTTATTGCTTTTCTCTAGACCTTGAAATCTTAGTGTCTGAAGGATCTATTCCTAATTTTTTTTTACTGTACATTTCCTTTCTTATTGACCTCGACTTCTGTCATGACTTCAAATATCATCTATATAACAACTTCTCTTTTGGTCATTCATCTAATTTACTGCCTGAATTTCATCTCCACTTAAGAAATCTAATAGACATTCAAACTTAACATGTTCAAAACCAAAGTCCTTAGTCTACATCCACACCTTACTCTGAAATGAAACTGCCTCTGTCTGCCTCTCTTTCATCTCTTCATTAAAGCCGACTTTCCTTCTATTGCTTAGGCTGAAAATTGGAATCATCCTTGATTTTCTTTTCGTCACATCCAACATCCAATTCCTGTACAAATTCTATAAGAACTTCCTCTAAAATACGTCTAGAATCTGCTACTTCTTTCAAGCTATTGCTTTGTCCAAGCAACCTTTAACTCTTGCCTTTATTATTTAATATCTCTTAATTGATCTCTCTCTTTTTCTATGTTTATAATCTTGTTTTACTTTATTTTTTTAGTAAGCATTAAAAAAATTGAATCTGATCTCTTTAATGTTGCTTTTGCCCTTCTCTTAAATTTATATTCACAAAGCAGTCAGGGTAATCTTTTTATAATTAGGACAGATCCTATCATTATTCTGATCAAAACTTTCAAAAAGTTTTCCATTTTCTCAATGTAAAAACAAAATGCTTGCAAGGCTCTTCAAGGCTTTGCAGGATTTGTATCTTGTATATATATTGCCTTCTTGCTCTCTTAAACCCAGAAATCATGCTTATAGCTCAGGGCATGTGGACTTTTGCCTGCCTGAATGTCTCTTGTCCCAAGTTTATACAAGGTACACTTCCTCATGCTTCAGTCCTTATTTAAACATCATCTTCTCAGTAAGGCCTTTTTGACAATCCTGTAAGAAATTGAAAGCTTCCCCCCATCCCCCAACATTCCAAATCTATCTTCTCTGCCTTATTTTTCTTCCTCACATTTTTCACTTCCTTATTCACTATGTATTTTAGTTATTTAGTTATTTTTAAATACTCCTTGTCTATTGTCTATTTCCTTCTTCTGAGGGCTGCTCTATACCTATATGGTATCTAGGTTAGTCTTCACATAAAGAACACATTCAATATATATTGTTAAATAAATGGATGATTACATGCATTAGGGAATATTTTAAGTTTGAGAAATGCAATTATAATTCTTGTTCATAAGTCACATTATCAAATTTAATTCTAAAATCTGCTGTGTTTAGAAATATAAAGAAAAGAGAAACATAGGAAAGGAGGAGAGAAGGATAAATGAGAGAAAACACAAAGGAAAAAATAGAAAAGAGAATAGGGCTTCTTTATTGGGGCTAACTTCAGCGTGATCTTTTCAAATGTTAATATAACATTACTTACCTTCAAACCTTCACTTGCTTCCTAGGGCACTTAAGATAAAATCCAAACCCTACATCCTGGCTTGCAAATTTATACAGAATGTGCTTCATCCTGCTGTCACCACTTTACCATGTGTCACTCGGTTTAAGCCCCTAACCTTTAAGATACACTTATTTCATCTCTATTTAGTCAAGTCTTTGTCCTCCTGGATCAAGGTTAAACGTCATCCCTTGAGAAGGTCTTTCCTCACCACACAATTAGAAAAACTCGCCTAATAGCTCTGTGCTCTGTCACCCTGATATATTTCTATCATGATCTGCTAATGTATTATATTTTTATTTATTGTCTATCTCAATTAAGTAGAATTTGATCTCTATAAGAAGTAATTGTACCTGTCAATATTAATGGCTGGACCCATTGTCCGATTCAACATAATCAGTTGAAAGAATCTATGTCCTGAATCTACTTGAAGGAGACAGAATTCCCATCAGCCTCCCAACTGTGTTCAACCACCTTGATGATTAGAAGAAGCAGAAGCACATTGCTGAGTAGTAGGGAAAAAAAGGGGGCAGACAGAGAAAACCAGTATACATTTTTTTACTGAGACAGTATACATATCTGGTCATAAATCCTGGTGTGCTAGAAATTTCACTTTATTCCCCTCAAATCAGCTATGATGCTTAACTGCTATTTTTGTAGGAAAATGCATTCTTATTTCCTCTCACCTGACTTCAAAATGGCTGTTTGGAACATGACCTGTTTGTTAGTTAGAGGATTCCAATATTTAGTTTTGTACTTACAATAAAAGAAAACTTCAGAAAGAGTTTTGCATTATTGCACATTTAATTTTGACTTAAAGCATATAAATCATTTTGGCCTAGGAAAATCTAGGCATAGAGAATGAAGAGCATTAAGATTAAGTTGTTATACTGCAGTTCTAGTATTGACTATTTGCAGCATAAATGGAAAATGAATACAATTCATGCGTATTCATGATAATTGCCCCAAAGAAACTGGCTCTGAGTTTATAAAGCTGATTCTATTCACAGTAAAAATAATGATGAAGCATTATAGATACTATTTGTACCTATTCCTTATAATACCAGTTATTTTAAAACTCAAGTGTTTTAGTATGTCTGGTATCTGTCTAAAAGCATAAGGGAAATTTTAGATATATCAAATAATACAATACTTTCTGAATAAAAGAGTTCTCTCACACAAAGCATTTACCATTCAGTACAGGAACACAAAAAGAATTTTGAAATTCCACATGGAAGTCTATTTGAACTGGAAGAAAAATCATACGTGTATTTTTTTCTCAACATTAGGTATACAGTATAAATGCATTCTGGTCTATTTTTGGATTCATTTAGATTATAATTTATATGTTTTCCTTTTAAGTCCAATTTTTCTTTCATAACTACTCCTAGTTTTCTATGTTTGAAATGTTTAATTGTTTATTTTGAACTGTTTTAAATGCAGGCTTTAATAAAAGATCACCAAATCACCTAACAGAAATAGTGATCATATTATGAAAGAATATATATTCTTATGAAGGAATACTTTGAGAAAAAAATAGTATAAGAGTACATGTGAATTTGAGTTAAAAAAAGTGGTTGATGTATGCTGCATTTCTCCTCCCGGTCACATATATAGAAGTATCCAGTCGTAGACTAATGCACAGTTATACACAAAATGTTCCTAAGCCAACTCGGAAAGAGGCTGCTCAGATTGTTTTCTAGCCACTGCAGTTTGTAGGTAAGTCTCTATCAGAAGTCACTGGTTCAGACATTCTTCCTGGGTTTATGGATTATGAGGTCTCTTCTATCAATAATGAAAATGTCCAAGAATGGGTCTCAATACTACTATAACCCATTAGTCACAATATCATATACTGCCTTTCTCATCTGCTCCAGTATGGCCCAGCACAGAAAAGTTGATCTCATCCTAAGTTTTTCTTCTCTTGTTCTGACTGATTACCTTATTTTGTACTGGACTTTTCACCTGAAACATTCATGAATCTCCTTCATTCCAATGGTAGTCCATCACCAACAAAGAGTATATTTGAATTTATCCCTGAAACTCCAGCATTCAGTTCGGTGCTATCCACTTCCATAGCTTATGGTGACATTTATGTTACATATGAATGAATGCCCTAGATCTCCTACAAACTTGGTATTCACTTGAATACTGCTTTCTGAATAAGAATTGAGACCCCCTGCAATGCCTAATTCCTCACCTCACACACAAACACAATGAATTTCTCTTTCAAGGCATGGCAGCTTTTGAATGGTCACTTATTTTCCAAACATTGCTTTTACCCAAAGGGAAACATTACCCACGTCTAGGGTCCACCCACTCTTATTCATCCATTCTGTCAAGGACTGGGAATTACTCAAACCTTAATTGCAACACAATTCCAAATCCCCATGCAAAAACTCAATGATTAGGCCTGAAATAGGTATTTTTTATATCCTTTCTTTTATCATCCATAGACTAAAAGTTGCAACTACTAGTAAAAATGACAGGGAAATCTCAGGTAGAGATTTTTTTATGGGTGGTATTTAAAGGTGTCATGTGCAATTGACCTTCCATCTTGTAAGTCAGAAAAAGAGACATTTAGTATATAGTTCAGTTAATTTCACTTTCCTTTGTAGGTAAAAATAACTTTTAATGATTACATAATAGAAACCTGGAGTTAGTGGCCCCAGGGTTTGTTCAGTGGCTTAGTGTTGTCATCAGAGACTCAGACATTTTTTTTGGAATACTCTCTCTTCCTCCGCATATTGATTTTGAATCTATGATGTATATAGAAGAAAAGAAGATGCTATGGAACAGAAATGATTATAATTTTTAGAAAGAAAATAATATCATATTTTTTATTAGATAGCTAACAGTTGTGCTGGGAGAAGGAAGAGAAGTAAAGGAAAAAGAAGAAAGGATTAGGAGTAGAGACTTGAACGGAGACAGGCACTGATGGAGTCCTCAAGGTGATAAGGACCAAATAGCAGAATGGAAGAGCTTCAGAGGATGAATTGCCTTTGAATGTGTGAACACCCTCACCTCCTTCTAAACTATCATCTCTGAAAACACTGCCATTCAACAGCTCTCTTGATACATTTTAACAACTTTCTTGCCAGGAGCAGGGAGTCTGGATGAGTTTTATGCTTTAAGGAGAACAAAGAGAAATACCCACTCCTGACTGAAGTGGGACTGAACACAGCTAGATGGGACTTTTTCTACGAGCTAGCAGTGAACTCATGGCTAGTATTATATTTTGGACACTCTATGGTTTATTGCAGTTTAGCAAATGGTGGAATTTTGATGTTACCATTGTCATAGGCACAAAAATATCTTTATACCTCCCTGAGATTAATTTAAGATGGATATTAGATTATTAGAAATATGGATAGTAGAGATACTTACCTATCATGATTAGTAGGGAGTATATGGGAGACATAGAATTAGAATCCTTAAAGGCATTTACAGTGTGACATTAGGTGTAAGAGTGAGATAATTGCTCTTCTACTATGTTTAATACTGTCTCAGGAGATTGATTATAGAGGGAATCCAAAGACTTTGATGACAAAGTTTATAACTGGAAAATAACTCACAAACCCATCTTTACCTGAAGGTGGCAATCTTATAAGATGGCTTCACTTATTGGGCAAGATGGCCTGAACCTGGTTGATCTGCCCATTTTTATGAAGGATTCCTGCTCAGAATCAACCTGAAAAATGGATCCAATCCCAGATCACACTCAGGGAAATGATTTTCTCTTATTACGTTTACTTGAAACTATTGCCAGGAAATGCTATCCAGTACTTGGTAATGCACTTGGTAATGTACTTTTTGCATTACGGTAGCTACCGCTTATTAAATCTAGGAACCTAAAACCACAGAATATAAGAATTACTTTGTGTTGATAGATTCTCAGGGATGCTCACTGTGATAACTAGTATCTATTCACAACCCAATTTCCCACTGAGGTTGCTGACCATCAGAGTAAAGAATGACCACCACATATTTATGCTTCAATTTATTTTTCATTTAACAAATACCTCCTGGGCATCTATGAGTCATGGTACTGTTTTGCACTGATGTGGCAGTAAACAAGACAGCAAATAGTATGTTTACCTTCAAAGTTTGTGGCACATGTCACATGGTTAATGTTGCCAGATAAATGATCTATGAAAAAATAGTTCCCTATCTGTTTTCTTAATTTTTAACTAATTTGAAATTTTAGATAATTTAGGTAGAGTATAAGATTGTTTTCTTTCCTTCTGTAGTATTATGAAAGCTTTCTAAGTAAATATATAATATTATTACAATGATGTAAATGTTTTCTTAATTTTGCTGTTATCTAGAATATCTTTTCAGAGTTTATGATGCACTTAGCTACCTGCTATTTATATACTAATTATGTGCAATGCTTGTGTACACATGTATGTATCAAGTAAGAACTGCATATTTCTTCCTGGTAACATTTTCTTATGTTATAATTATTTCTTTTTCATGTAAAAACCTGAATTTTATTTCCCTTTCTTGGAAAAAGCTGGATATGTATAATAGCTGGATTTTCTTGATATTAAAGAATATTCATTTTCCCTCAAATTGACTTCTGAAAACTATGTTAAGAAATGACAAAACAGTGCAATCTGGGCACAATGCAAAATATTTATTAAACATATTAAATATATACCTCTCTCTATGTTCTGCCTTTATAAACATAAAGGGTAACTATCAACATTCTGATATCTCTGTGAAAGAGCTACTCAGCAAATGTTTCTTTAGGCTGTAAATTGCTTTATATTATTACTCTTTAGAGCCTGAAAATAAAATATTAAATGCTGATATTTTTGTGCATGTGTGTATAAATATATTTTTTAATAATATGAAAACAATAGTATGCTACAGAGGAAACATGTCACCAATAAATAATGAAAAGCTATTCTTGAGATATTACAAAAGTGAATGAAAGAAATCAATGAATTGTTTAGATAAGGAATAAAGAAAATTTCCTCAACTAAGGTAATTGATCACCACAGAGTCTTGATGAAACGATTTCATTACTTACAAACCACAAAAGTTTTCTCTCTATAAAAAAATAAATCCTTTGGGAAGATTCTAATGATTAATTATACAAATAACTTTTTTCTTTAGTAAAAGGAGTTGCAAATAACATTGCAAATGTGAAATAAAGTTAATTTTATCAGATTTGTATGCAGTTCTTTGCACTCAAATGTCATTGCAAGATCTTGAAATAAATTTAACAAGAATATTCTTGACAATATTCTCTTATTTGTGTGGTGGTATTTGTATACTAACATAATATAACTTTTCTATGGTAACAATACATAGGAAATATCTAAAAAGAAAAATATAAAATAAGCACTGAAGCAATAATGGTCTATTGTGAAATTAATTAGAAGATACATTTTTAATATAATATTATACAGTTAATAATAGAAAAATGGTGTTTTATAAGAGCTTGATTGATTAGAGTACATTGATAATAAATCTATGGTGATAATTTTTCCCTATACTCCAAATGCAGAGATCAATTACTGTCTGTCATTTGACAAATATGTACTCTTTAATCCACTGAAAGATACATCATTCATTCTGTACTCAATCATTTATCTGTCCAAATATTTATTGACTATTTATAAGTTGTCAGACATTGGGGCTGCATTGGGAAACACAAACAAATATTGATCGACATTATGGAATATATACAGTGCAGTGAGACAAGCCTTTAAATGATCATATTATAAATGTAAAATTACAACTCAGTAGAGTAACTAGTAATTGATTGCTATAGAAAAAAGTTATATGATGAAGAAGCTAGTAAGATTTGATCTTAGAAAGGAAGAGTTACTAGAAATTAATGAATAAACACCATATACATGTATCTATATACACACACAGACACACATACATATGTATATACACACTCTCTGTGTAATGAAAACCATTTAAGTTTCTACTTATATTCAATTTATATTTAAATTTAAGTTCCATACTTGTATGTGTATGATCAAAATCAAGCTATTTGCACCTGTATTAGATCAGGCTGCTATAACAAAGTACCATAAGCTGCATGACTTAAACAATAAATATTTATTTCTTACAGTTCTGGAGGCTGGAAGTCCAAGATAGGGGTAATTATATGGTTAAGTTCTTGGTGAGGACTCCTTTCCAGATTCACAGATGGTCAGCTTCTTGCTGTGTGAAGTAAGAGAACCAGCTAAGTCTTTGAGCTCTTCTTATAAGGTCACCATCCTATTCATGAGAGCTCCAACCTTATGACCTAATTCCCTCCCAAAGGCTCCACTTCCACATACCATCACATTGGGATTAGGGTTTCAACATATGAGTTTTCCAGGGACACAAATATTCAGTCTATAAAAGCATACAGTATGCAATATGTACGTAGACCTCTCTCTTTCTCTATGTTCCGCTGTTATAATCATATAAAGCAAACTATCAAATCCTCCGATATCTTAAAAAAGAAAATTATTTAGCAAAAAACACTTTAAATGTAAATATATGTATGTATATAGCTTACAAATGTAAACTTTATACATAAATTTTATATAATTTTAACTTTTGTTATCTATACACATCAATATAAAGTAAATTTATTTTAAGGACTAAATAGACAAATGTCTCTATGGCATAAAAGAAAATTCCACATTCAAGAAGTCAAGGAAGAGAATGCAGTGATATTGCATGATTTGGGTACATGTCTAAGACATTTTCAAAATTTTGTCCCTGCCATAAGAACAATGAGAAACTGCTGAAGTGTTTTATAGGGAGTTACTGTAGTGGATTTGTTGCTTAAAAAAGATTACTTAAGTGGAAATTTAGAGGATACATTGGATTAGATCAAAACAAGATGAGTAGAAAAGAGGTATCTATAAACTTCATTGACAAAATCAGGTTCCCTGACTTCAGACTATACTATAAAGCTACAGTAATCAAGACAGTATGGTACTGGCACAAAAACAGAAATATAGATCAAAGGAACAGGATAGAAAACCCAGAGATAAACCCATGCAAATATGGTCACCTTATCTTTGATAAAGGAGGCAAGAATATACAATGGAGAAAAAAACAGCCTCTTCAATAAGTGGTGCTGGGAAAACTGGACAGCTACATGTAATAGAATGAAATTAGAACACTTCCTAACACCATACACAAAAATAAGCTCAAAATGGATTAAAGACCTAAATGTAAGGCCAGACACTATCAAACTCTTAGAGGAAAGCATAGGCAGAACACTCTATGACATAAATCACAGCAAGATCCTTTTTGACCCACCTCCTAGAGAAATGGAAATAAAAACAAACAAATGGGACCTAATGAAACTTAACAGCTTTTGCACAGCAAAGGAAACCATAAACAAGATGAAAAGACAACCATCAGAATGGGAGAAAATATTTGCAAACGAAGCAACTGATAAAGAATTAATCTCCAAAATTTGCAAGCAGCTCATGCAGCTCAATATCAAAAAAACAAACAACCCAATCCAAAAATAGGCAGAAGACCTAAATAGACATTTCTCCAATGAAGATATACAGATTGCCAATAAACACATGAAAAGATGCTCAACATCACTAATCATTAGAGAAATGCAAATCAAAACTACAAAGAGGTATCACCTCACACTGGCCAGAATGGCCATCATCAAAAAATCTACAAACAATAAATGCTGGAGAGGGTGTGGAGAAAAGGGAACCCTTTTGCACTGTTGGTGGGAACGTCAATTGATACAGCCACTATGGAGAACAGTATGGAGGTTCCTTAAAAAACTAAAAATAGAACTACCATATGACCCAGCAATCCCACTACTGGGCATATACCCTGAGAAAACCATAATTCAGAAAAACTCATGTACCACAATGTTCACTGCAGCTCTATTTACAGTAGCCAGAACATGGAAGCAACCTAAGTGTCCATTGACAGATGAATGGATAAAGAAGATGTGGCACATATATACAATGGAATATTACTCAGCCATAAAAAGAAATGAAATTGAGTTATTTGTAGTGAGGTGGATGGACCTAGAGTCTGTTATACAGAGAAAAACAAATACCATATGTTAACACATATATATAGAATCTAAAAAAGAAAAAAGGTTCCGATGAACTTTGGACAGGAATAAGGACTCAGATGTAGAGAATGGATTTGAGGACACAGGAAAGGGGAAGGGTAAGCTGGGACGAAGTGAGAGAGTAGCGTTGACATATATACACTACGAAATGTAAAATAGCTAGTGGGAAACAGCTGTATAGCACAGGGAGATCAGCTTGGTTCTTTGTGACCACCTAGAGGGGTGGGATAGGGAAGGGGGCAGGGATGCAAGAGGGAGGGAGTATGGGGATATATGTATTCATATAGCTGATTCCCTTTGTTTTACAGTAGAAACTAACACACCATTGTAAAGCAATTATACTCCAATAAAGATGTTAAAAAAAAAAGTGAAGCAATATGATTTTGATATGAATTGCAATAAATTAATCCAGAAAGAGCTGACATCTTAAAGGTATTGACTTCTGATCCATACACACAATGTATCTCTCCATTTGTATAGGTTTATTGGATTTATTTCAGCAATATTTTATAGTTTTCAGCAAACAAATCTTGCAAATTTTTTCAAGATTTATCCTTAAGTATTTTGTAGGTTTAATGACTTTGTAAGTGTTATTTTTCATTCACTTTCAATTTTGTGGTCATAATATATATAAATAAAATTAATTTTAGTATTTTAATTTGCATGTTTCAGACTTGCCTAAGTCATTCATTGGTTTTAGCAGCTTATTTTGTAGATTCTCTAAGATTTTTCTCTATTTTTCGGTAGAATCTCTAGATACACAATCACATCATCTTCAAATAAAGACATTTAATTCTCCCTTTCAAAACTATATGTCCTTTATTTCTTCTTGTTGCCTTGTTGCAATGGCTAAGACATCCAAATTGTGTTGAGTATAACTGGTGAGAGCAGACCACTGTTAAATATAGTATTGTGGGAAGGTTTTTGTAGATGTTTTTATCACTTCAGGGATGTTTCTTCTACTCCTAGTTTGCTGAGAGTTTATGTTTTGTTTTGTTTATCATGAATGGATAAAGTTCATCATTTTTTTTCTGCATCGAATGAGAGTGTTTGGAGTTTTCTGCCTTTTGGAATCAGTTATTTGTTTTTTCTCATTATTTTTTGAAAATATCATCCAATATCTCTCCAAATATATGTTCAGAGTCATTCTCTTCTTTTTCTGTGACTTCAAATACATACATTAGGTTATCTGATTTTTAAAATAGCTATTTGATACTATTTTCTTTTAAATTTCTTTTTTCTTAATTCTTTATTTCAGCATAGAACATTTATATTGAACTATATTCAAGATCAGTGATTCTTTTTTGGCTGTGCTATGTGTTGAACACTGTGAACAAATTCTTCCTCTCTGATATCATGTATTTTTATTTTAAGCATTCTGTTTGCCTTTTTATATATTTTCCATATTTCTACTGGACATGCCCATCTATACACATTCCCCTTTTCTACTACATATTGTATCATATTAATCATAGCTACATTGAAATCCCTGTCTGATAGATTCAACATCTTGCTATTTTGTGATTCTTGTTCTATTGAATACTTGATGTCTTGACAATGTTTTTTGTATTTGTTTTTCTTATTGTGGATTTCGTCGTTAAATACCAGATAGATATTCAAATCTTGGTGAGGGTGAAGGATAGAATGAAAAAGTACTGAGAAAGTATCCTCAAGTTTTCCCCTTTTTCCCTCCCTTCTCAAACACATGCACAAAATGAGGCTCTCACAGAGGCACCTAGGAAGGCCCTGGCTGAAGAGTGCCTGGGAATGCAAAGGTGTTTAAGAGCAGGACCAGGCAGAGAGGCCCGAGTCCTTGACTGTAACTCCCTTCAGAGACTGCAAAGCACTGATTGTGCTCCAAGTCTGGTATGGGGAGAGCAGAGTTTCCCTATGAGGCCTGCCAGTTAAAGTCTTTGTAATTTCTATGCTTGGGCCTGGAAAGTCACACCTAGGTTTTTTTTTCAGGAGCTGGACGCTTTATATGTGTCATGCTCATTTTTAACTATATGAATGTCTCATTCACTTTAATTATTATGTGTTGTTCTGTTTGCTGGAAAGGTTCGTTTCATTCAGATGGCTTGAACTATTTCATGGAATCTGAATAATACAAACCTTTCGTTAGCCTTATATATCTAGATAAATTTTGAGAAAGGAACAGATAATTTTGAAGTCAAACAGTCCCATACTCTCCATTTTGTTGTCCCCAAATCAAAATTCAACTCTGATTTATTTTGTTGGTTTGTTTTTGGCCACACAGCTTGCAAGATCTTAGTTCCTTGAACAGGGATTGAACCCGCATCCTTGACAGTGAAAGCGCAGATTCCTACCCACAGGACCGCTAGGGAATTCCCAGGGTTTTTCCTTTAAATTTCTAAGAAGAATTGCATCGGAAGGAGATAGTCATCTTAGTTGCAAAGCCCCTTGGTTTTCGAGAGAGAGCATGTGAGTATGCGAATGCCAGAGGATGGCTAATCATCTTTCATCTGTTTACATCAAATCAACACACTCTAAGACCTTGGTGATAAGTATCATCACATCCAAAATAACAGACATAGGTTATTGCAGCACACTTGGTAAGTGAAAGGTACTGAAGTGGGGAAGGAAGATATTAAAATCTGCCCTCTAATCTAAGCTCCTCACCTCTCAAGCCTTGATAGTTTTAATCACTATACATATTCAGTAGTTCAGAAGAGGCTTCATATTCCCCAGGAATTTCTATGTCTCTTTCTTATTTCTTAATTTATAAAACCTACCTGTTGCCCACTTAAATGGTTCAGAATTATTTGAACATAGAGAACAGCCTAGGCTTTTTCACTTTAAATCTACAAAATTTAGTGGTGCTAGGGCCTTTGTACAGATATCAGACTCAAAGCTCCCATGATATCAAAGTATTTATCATTTCCTTCTGCATATCTTAGGGTTGTCTCTTTCTAGAATGCTTGAAATTCACCCTTAAAAGAAATGGCACCTGAGTAATTCTGGGGAGATTCTCCAGTTTAGTTAAACTTCATCCTACATTATAAAAATAGAAAGAAAAAGTTAGAAGGAGAAGGAGGAATTTGAGGAGGAGGTGGTAAGATTATTTGCATGAAGCTTGTGGAGAGGCACATGGGGAATGGTTTCCTCTGTTTAACTCCTGCCATTTTGGTTCCAAGTTTGTGAGCCTGAGACCCGTGTTGGTTGCTGCAGTTTCAGTTTCCTGGAAGATCTGAACACGTACAGAAGAGAAGAAGCCTGAATAAACTAGGCACTGTTCTTTCTATCTGTCACATTATTTGTCTGACAAATGACCTCCAAATCTTGCATATGTTTCTATTTTGACCAACACTGCTTAGGAAAAGACAGGGCAGGGTATTCTGTGAAGTGTAGTTCGCGCTTTCACTAAAGAGGTAGAGCACAGTCTATTCCTTGTTGACTTAGCATTTATACGGATCTTTTTAAAATCATATTTCTCATTCACAATATTTTAACTGCATCTGGCACTCTCAGACATCTCTTTTAAATATAATTAACTTTGAAATAAGAAATTAGTAATATAATGCTTTACTCATACATCCAAAAACATGCTAACCTTCCCCCTAAAAAAGGATATGTCACTTTATCCATCTTTGGGTCTTGTTCATGTCTTTTCCAGTTGAGGCACACTCCCCCTTCATCCCCCCTTAATGAAATACTGAGAGACAAGATTAGGTGCTGATAACATTTTGTGTTCGAGGACAATAATTCAGTGTCTACTAGGAACCTAGAGCAACCCATAAGTTTTACTCGAAAGGAAAATACTTATCTGGAGAAGATGAAGAGTTTTCCTCCAAATTCTAAAGGGATGAACGGTCATTCACCTAAAGGTGATTGTAAGACCTTCTCCTGATACTGCTGTTTATTCTGTTTTGTGTCTTTACAAAGTTAGAAAATGCAGGTTAGTTTTTTTAATTGAAAACACAGGTTCAACTAATATTTATAAAATCAAGGGTCTCATGACATATTAATTATGCTCTGAATTCTATGCATTGAAAAATATAAGTATGCTATTCAAATTCTTTACTCTTAAAATTAACTAATATTAGTAGATTGTATTTTTACTTTGAAATATTTTATTATTTAATATTTTTATTAGTAGTTGCAGGTTAAAATAATAATGGTGATCATGTGTTGAGTGCTTACTAATTTCTTTTCCATTTCATACACAACGTATTTTTTTTTTCCAAATTTGAATAAATTTTTGAGGCAAGTAACAGCTGGTGGAGTGTTCTGAAAAAATACTTTCAACGTCTGCATGGAGAAGAGCATGTGTCAGGCCCCAACATCTTCATCACCTCCTACGACCAGCTCAAATTTCAATGTCAACACGCCATCCATCTGTGATTGAGTGGGGCTAGAAAAGCCCTCTCCAGGGGCTTTCTCCTGACTCAAGCAATATCAAGCTGGAGAGCTATCATCCCTAATCCTTGATAATTTGCCTAATTGTAGCAATACAAACTTCAATGCTTTTTTTGAAAATATTTTTTCTCTTTGGATTAGAAAAACATGCAAACGGAGCTGTACGGTCCTCCTGTCTCTATTTTAATCTAAGCTGTAAAAGATGCTAGTTGACTTTCCATTAAAAACATTGCCATGTCTTGAAAGAATAAAAGGCAGTGAGCGAACCATTTGTTTGAGGTGAGAGAGGTCGTAAATGAAAATGACATTATACATTAGAATCTGGCGCATGAAACATTCAGAAAAATTTGAAGTTTTTCTGTTTGTCACTTTTTACTCAAGTTGGTGGTAAATACATTGACATGGTGGAAAGGGGGAAATTTAAAACAAAAGAAATGTGATTGAAATGAGCCAGGACAATTACTAAGTTACTCAGCTTAATATTTCTGTTGTTGTCGGGCCACGTTTTCCGGAGATGTTCTCTACTTCATTGTCAATGCCTGTGTGCCTGGCATTGACTGAAACTCCCTTCTGTGATGATTCTTCAGAATGTGTGCCATGTGACTCTTTTACTCACCAAGCTTCAATTTTCAGTTTCTTTTTTTCCACATCCCATAATCAGTCTGGATAGGCTGAGTTAAAGTTTATTGCCAGAAAAATAAATATGATAAAAAAAAACCCCAATTACTGGCAATTCGTTTTTCCATTTGATAGAAATTGAGCCTGCCTTATAATTTTCTAATTTATTAAGGCAAAATTTATTCAAATACCTTGGAAAGATTATGTAAGTACCTCCTCTTTTGGTAAATTGTGTCCTGGGGTCTGAGTGATTCCACATTGAATAGATTGAAGCCATTTAATCTTTTACCCGATTCCACATGATTTACAGGAATGTCTATAAACAAATAAAATAAATGAAGTTAACTTGGATTGATATTACATAACTCTGTATTAGAAGCTGAGATGAATTCCTGTTTCTAGTTATAGGTCTCTATGAACATCTTATTTGGATGAGAAAGGCAGAACCACTATGTGGTGCCCTTTGAATTTCCACATAATCTTATTTTCTTTGACAAAATGTTTATACCATATAAGCATCTCTATATGGTATCTCTTTATATCTATGCTGATATAAAGCATCAGATGGTGGTTGTTATTCCTTAACATCATCGAAAGTAGCAAGGACACTGTTAATATTCTATAAAATATAATAATATATAGGCATCACTGGAAAATACTTATACTTTACTACTTGGTTTTTATTTTGCATTATTTATTTAAGGAAAATACACATGACAAAAGAAAAAATGATTATTTGTACTGTTTGTTTTTCAAATATAACTTTTGTGGTATTGAACTAAGAAAGGTAGAGAAATTGCTTTTCAGAGAAGACCAAATGATAAAAATTCCTATTGCTTAATTATTGATATTTCCACTCCAAATCTATTCAATCAAGGTACTCACAATTATTGATGTCCCTTTTCTTGATAGCCAATTTATTTTTAGTATACATTGTCTGAATGTACCACAGTTTATTCAGGTACAGTTTACAGATAATAACTGTCAAAAAATAAAAGCTATTATACCTTTTTAAAAGACGTTATATACATTTTTTGGAGCAGTTTTGGGTTCAGAGCAAAATTAAGTGGAAGGTACAGATATAACCCATACACACCATGCCTCCACAAATACAGAAACTCCTCCATTATCAAAACCCCTATCAGTCAAATTTTTGATAATTGATAAATCTACATCGACACATAATAATCATCCAAAGTCCATAGTTTACATTATGAGTAATTCGTGGTGTTGTACATTCTGTGGATTTGGACAAATATATATGCTATAGATTCAACATTATAACATAATACACAGTATTCTCATCGCCCTAAGAGTTCTCTGTGTCCCTCCTATTCATTCCTCTCCTTTGAGCCCACCCCCTGGCAGAAACCACTGATATTCTTGCTGTCTCCATAGTTTTGTCTTTTCATGTATGTCATATACTTGGAATCATACCATATACAGCCTTTTCAGATTAGCTTCTTTTGCTTAGTAATATGCATTTAAGTTTCGCTCCATGTCTTTTCATGGCTTTGTAGCCAATTTATTTTTAGTGTGCATTGTCTGAATATACCACAGTTTATTTACCCATTCACCTATTGAGGGACGTCTTGGTTGCTTCCAAGTTTTGGCAATTATGTATAAAGCTGCTATAAACATCCATGTGCAAGTTTTGGTGTGGACAAAAGTTTCAACTCCTTTGGGTAAATATCAAGGAGAACAATTGCTGAATCATGTAAAATTATGTTTAGTTTTGCAAGAAACCACCAAACTATCTTCCAAATAGGCAGAGTACTCTTTGACATGAATTGTGGCAATATTTGTTTGCTCTGTCTCCTAAGGCAAAAGACATAAAAGCAGAAAATAAACAAACGGGACCTAATTAAACTTAAAGACTTTTGCACAGCACAGGAAACCATTGACAAAAAGAAAAGACAACCTACTGAGTTAGAGAAAAGATTTGCAAATGATATGACTGATAAGGGGTTAATTATCCAAAATATATAAGCAGCTCATACCACTCAATAACAAAAAGACAAAGAACCCAATTAAAAAATGGGCAGAAGACCTGTATAGATCTTTATCCAAAGAAAACATACAGATGGCCAACAAGTACATGAAAAGATGCTGAACATCACTATTCATCAGGGAAATGCACATCAAAACAATAATGAGATATCACCTCACACTTGTCAGAATGTTTATCATTAAAAAGGCCGCAAATAATAATTGTAGGTGATGTGGAGAAAAAGGAACCCTAGTACACTGTCGGTGGGATTGTAAATTGGTGCAGCCACTATGGAAAACAGTATGGAGGTTCCTTAAAAATTAAAAATAGAACTACCATATGATCCAGAAATTCCACTGCTGGGTATATATCTGAAGAAAATAAAAACACTAAATTGAAAAGATACATGCACCCCAATGTTCATAACAGCATTATTTACAGTAGCCAAAATATGAAAGCAACCAAAGTACCCATCAACAGATGAATGAATAAAGAAGATGAGGAATATGTATTCAGGACCTAATGATGAATCTAAGATTCTGAAATTGGCTAGTAATTAGTAGAAAGGAAAAATAGAATCAGATAATTAAAATTGTATAAATGCCAATTTGAGTGATGTCCTATGCATTAAGATAGTATAAAGAGAAGTTGTAAAACAAAACATAAATTTCAGAATAGGTACTTTAATTGGTTTCACAATGTTTGGGGCTTAAACCTAGGTACCCTTGATAAGAATAAAAATTATGAAAAGTTGAGAAAGTAAATGAAAGAGAGCCTATAAAGAGAGTTCTCAGGTGAGAGCTCTTGCCCTTTTCTGAAGAGCCATGACTTGACCCTAAGTCTAGGGATGGAGGCCTCCATGGTATTTTTCTCCATATATGTTAAGTCTGTCTGCATTGGGCAGTTAGTGGACTTGTGTCTAACTAAACTCCCAAATCAGAGGGCAGGAGAGGTGGGCTGGTTCTTCTGCTTTGTTTAGTAATTAAAATTAGATTTTATTTATTTCCCTTTCTTTTTTTTTTCTTCCCAGTCTCTGTACTCTAACAAAGGTGGTTTAGCAGGTGTATTTGGCAAATGTTAAAAGTGAGTGAGAAAGACGATGAAACTTCCTCTCAGTAAAATGAGTCAGGCCACTAAGTCTATGTTTGGGACAGGAAGAAGAAAGTATGGTACAGTTTATTAAATAAGTGTAATTAGAAAAGTCATATATTTGCCCCATTTTTCATCTTGGGTAGAGGAAAGCATTCTACTGTTAAATGTAAAGGCAAGAGGAGAGAGAAATTTGAGGGGTACTTTGATTATATCCTCTGAATAATGCTTTCTAAATATATCAGTTAACCCTAAAGGGGAATCAAGTCCAGATCTATTGCATCCATGTGGTTTGGCTTCCCCAACTGGGTGTCAACTCTACGACTTAGTTCCTTCCTCTACCTTTAAATCCACCTAACATTTGTCTTGTCAACTTGGATCAAAGTCTCTAACTGAGTAGATACTATTATTCTTTGTGAAACCAGTATGAATGTTCATAATGCAAAATGAATCTAACAATTCAGAAACATAATTTATATTATATAAAGTGATATTATTTATAGTACAATCACTTTTTGAGATAATCTGAAATTATTGGGATGATAACAAAGAGATAATATATTTGAATGGCTTTAAGTCTTCATAAATGGAATTAAGAATGATAAGGAGGTATAAAATGCTACATATTAAAGTTATTGCAAGTGAGTATAAAAAACAGCCATAGCTTATGTGTACATGTTAGATGGACCCAACCCTTATATGTTGAGGTTTAAGTTCAGTAATATATATGTTTACACAAAACAAAATCTTCTTAGTAATGATAAATACTCTTGCAATTTAAGGAAAGATGACTTTCTTTTCTAAACCTTTTTAGATAATTGCCTAATTTTCCTCTTGAGATGTATATTTTTATAATATGGTTTTGATAATTTAAGGAAATACAATAGACCGTTGAAATATTACAGGCTAAACCCTTTAGATGGTGATAACACAATGGAAATAAAATTCTATACTTTCTCTTATTTAAAGCAAAATTTTTTCTAATGGGAAAATGAAGTGTGATAATATAACAGAAAGAAAGGACATTGGCTTCAGAGTTCTGCACATCTCAAAACTGCTACAAAAATGTGGGAGGAGTTGTAATTCTATGGTTAAAAGACATTCTTTCTGTAGTTCTTCTGTATTGTGATAAAAGAAATTCACAGTATGACACCAAACATGTTCTTATCAGGATCAGCTGCAAAATTGGCATATTGCCAAATGATAACCATTTCCCTAGAAAGGTCAGATTTATTGTTAATTAAGCCAACTAAATCCAAGTATATAAATCCATGTTTAGCGACACGTGAATTTATATTGGCTTTTCAATTTAAGGATTAGAATGATATGCCTAATAATTATCATATGACCATGTTTGGGAATTTTCTACCTTTATAAAAAATAGATTCAAAGGTATTAATCCATATGTACAATCTGTTAATTTACAGTGTCAAGGCAATCATTTTTCTCTTTTTCTATGTCATAGGACTGTGTGGAATGCCAGCTGTTACTGGAAATCCTTACCCTTAAAATTAGACGGGTATTCTAAGTATAGAATTCTGGTTTTATTTCTGTTTTGTGTAAACTCAACATCCGTTGCATCAAAAAGATAGGCTCCAACAGTGTGGTTTTAGGTAAGTTATCTATTAAATATCAATGAAGATATGGATTATTTCATTCATTGATTATATCTTTATAATCATAAATGAGGATTCTTTCTCTTAGTAATTATGCTCAGGAAAATAAACAATATGGGGCACTTTTGATGTCATCCAAACGGAGGTGTGGAATTTCATTAGCTGTGGGGTATATCGAATGCACTAGTTTATCAAAGTCTGCAGAGTCAGAGACTACAAGTTACCCTAATAGGAGTTGTCCTTACTTATAAGGGAACACATTGGTGAAACAGTCAAGCAGAGCTAGCTAAAGAGAGTTTGGGGAATTAATTTTACATTAAGATGATTTTAAGGAAATAATGTTATGCAAAATCAGGTCAAATTAGGATGGTCTTTTAAAACAGCTAATGAATTAATGATGTCCTTTAATGTGTTGTATGATGGTAAATCCCTCATTAACACTAACCCGACAAAGCACTTAGTTTGAAAATGCTGTTCGGAGAAGAGCAGGTGTTCAGCACAGAATATTTCACAGAAAATATATTTAGCATCACACAAAAAATGACATTTTAAAAAGCATTTTTAGCCCAAGATCATGGCTGTCTGCATATGCTTCTCTCTGTGCATCTATTTCACTGGCAATTCCAATGCAAAATATTCTTTTCCAATGTCACATCCAATATTTTATTGCGTGTTTACAGCCTTCCGGAATCACTAAACCATAAACTATGCCCACCCTAGACCCTGGCCTTGGGAAAAAAACAACAACAAATGTTAGTGGGATGCTGTGTAAATTGAGTAAACATTAATTGATTGAAGGCTATATATAAAGTGTGCTGATTAGTGAATTGGAGCAAACAAGAATATATGCTTTTAGTGTTATCTAATAAGGAGTTTTTCTTAGCCTATTCTTGTTGAACATTTTTACAAATGACTGATACTTAAAACAGAAAATGGGTTCCCAGACTTGTGAGTGGGAAGAATAAGCAAAGATTTTGGATGCCAAACTCTGAATCCAGCATAAGAGATTACTAACTGCCTAACCAATCTCTACTTTCCCTTTCTTCCTTTATAAATAAACTATTTTGTTGGAGTAAGAATGAGAGTATTTTCTATTTCATCTCAAAGAGAGGGCCAGCAATGGTATGAACATCTGAACAATTAGATTTGGAAGATACTTCACAGAGAACACAGTAAAAGGGGTGCTGACTCAGCTGAATTCAGTCCATATATATTTGCTAATTTCTTAATCCTACTTAGGACAGGGGTATGATCACAGTAGCTTCCGCAGTTATCTTTTTACCATGGGGCAAACTTGAGGGTGGAGCCTCCAAAAGATGTTAAAAAAAAGTTGCAGGAGCTAAAAGCAGCCCAAAACTTGGATACCACAGTGGAGCTGTCACCATCAGATCTCCATTACCAAACTCTGGATTTATCAATCCGTGAAAGAGAAAACATGCCCATAATTTATTTAAGGCACTGCTCATCGCGTGTATTCATCCAGTAGCTGAGCACAATACCTAATATTAACATGCAAAACAATGTCATTTATCATGATTTAAACTGTATTTTACATATGTAGCATTTTGTAGATGCAGCTGAGAAACAGAATGCTTCACACACACAAAAGCAAATTAATTTTTTCATTGTTACTAAGTAAATATAGAGAGTATTTAAAAATATGAACAAAAAGTCCTAATACATTGTATCATTGATAGCCTGTAATATAGAATTGATTAAGTCATTTATTTTTCTTTCTGGTCACCTTAAATATATGCTTAACTGCATAGGTTTCAAAATTTGAATTTGGCTTCACATCTGGCTTCAAAATTTGACAACATCATTTAACAAAAATGTATGGAAAAAGGATAAAATATATTCAAGAGCAGAGCTACCAAACTGTGAGGAAATTAAATATTTCATGTGCAATGGTTACTGAAAGACACCACAAATTTCCATTTTAAGAGGGGTCTCAAAGGCCCATGTAAGCTATTTTCAAACATGACAGTGGTTATAAAACGGAAGAGGATTAACTACCTCCTGGAAGGCTATAAGAAGAAAATGATGACTGGAGATCTGGGAGGAGCTGGCTGTACCTTTTGTAAAAGAAAACTTCCTATTTTTCTTGGGGAGGGGAGCACGTAAGGGGTAGTTCCTGAAAAAAATGTTAAAATATACAATTTATATGTGAGAATGCATTTATTTACTAAACTGGAACCTATCAAATACATCCAAAGATCAAGTTACAGCGCAATTCATTAGCATGGATTGAACACACTCCTGTAACCATTACCCACGTTAAAAAATAAACATCAGTGAACACACCAGAAGCTCCCTGTGCCCCTTGTGATCAACATCAAATTAATTAAATGAGCTCTATTAGAAGTCTGAAAATAATAATAATTATTAAATTGTGCATTTACTCATGACTCTATCAGTGCAGCAGACTGGTGGTGCTAAAGCCTGAGGAGAAAGGTTGAATGGAAAGAAAATGTGTGTACACATACACATATATATTTAAATTGTAAATATATTATATACACATACGTATGTGTTTATATATTATATACATAGGTATTTATATTTAGAGAGAGAGAATATAGCAAGATGCTATCTGAAAATGTAGTTGATAATGTGAAGCATAGAACTGTATAGAAAATTATGGAATAAATACTGGAAAAAAAGAGATTTATTTTAATTTTCTATGATAGTAAATGTTAATGAGTTGTCATTCATTTGGGCACTTCACTTAAAAAGATTTGGGGACTTGTTAAATAGATTCTATTCCTTAGCCATTGGAATTCAGATATTTGTTTCAAGAGGGCTGCATTCTGTGTCATTGTTTCTTTTTTTTAAATTTATAACATCAGTAAAAGCTAGATCAAATGCTTGTGTTATTCAGTATATTTTTCTTTAATGACTATAAATCAAAATTCAAAAGCTAACTTTGACAGAATCGATATGTTAATTAAGACACTGGTATTCTGAACCTTAACACTCTCTGGATTCATGCCAATTTCTCAGATGAAAGTAAAAAACATTAATTGTAAGCTGATTAGGGATTTGTTTTCCTGTAACTTGATAGTAATACTATTGATACTAACTTTGGTCAAGTATCCTTTTAATACAGACATGGATTACATATATTAAGAACAAGACAATATAATCCAAAAGCACATTAAAGTGTAACTGACAGCTGAGAAAACTTGAAAATTTTCAAAACAGCTGTTTAATATTTTCAAATTAATTTTGCTTATTACCCAAAGAGTTTTATCAAAGCAGAGAGGGGTAAAAAATATTGGCAGAAAAAGAAGTCAGCAAGATCATGATAATTAGGATGAATTTCTGTATTTTAAGTATTTTCCTTAGATCTTTTTTATTGTAAAATAAATTGATTTGTGGAGAAGTAAAATATTTATCACTCACTGTTGATAATATATAACTAAAATTCTGTTGGAATATTCATTCTCATCTATACAACATTATTATAAAAGGAACATCTGTTATATACAATAGGAATAATTACTCCAGGAATTTTTAAATCATTGACTTAACTTGAGAATAATTTCTAATATGAAACTCCTATTACTTCTATTCATAAAAGAAAAATTTAGTGACAAAAATATTAAGCAAATTTTAATAAAAGGAAAGAAATTTTATTTTATAAATTGCCACATTTTACGATCATGCAACGTTAATAGTTTATAATTCTTCAACACAGTGAGTAGATAAACTAGTCCATTTGAAAACTGCTCTACAAGCCAAATTTAGCAGATAGATGAATTTTCAGCCTCATAGAAGTGGTAGCTACAGGCTTTAACAAAAATGGGCAAAAGCTCTGGGGGAGAATTTCAGTTACTAATTTTCAGGAGTTAGAAGGTAGACACACTAGTCATGTGAAAGTAATATGGTTTTACTTAATTTGCCTTCACTAGAACCTCTTATGGCTTTAGTCTTGGGCATTGCGCTATATCTACGAGATTGAATAATATTTTGAAATACTCTATTATTAGATCTGGAAGAGGAAAACAAAACTTTTTCAATGGATGAAAATTGTTTATAGGAGGTACCTAGAATGAAAGAGAGTATTAACCTGTAAATCAAGATTTACTCTGATGAGAGAGATTACTATATTTTAGAAGTGTTAGAACACAGAAGAACACTCTGAAATTAATGTGGGTAGAGGATAGGTAGAATAATAAGAGAAAGAAAGTTATATCACAAAAGAGAAGCAACCAAAAACAGTGCAAACCCAAGAATGAGTATGATAATGACATGTAACCATGAGCCTATTGATTGAGTAAACAAAGGAAGCAATGAGGTAGTGAGACAATGTAGTCCATGGATCTAGATAAGGAAGTAAAATACAAATAATTAAGCAAAGAGGTAAAGAGATTTACCCCAAATCATATTGAAGTTAAGATGCTTACTCCCATAAACCTCACTATATTTTACTGACATTTTGTATCACATGAAAATACAATATAAAAAAAACTTGGTATTATTTTCTATTGTCCTCCTTGGTTAAAAATTCAAAATGTAGAAAATAAGCATTGAATTTGAATACAAACAGTTGAGGTTCTCAACTGATCAAAAAAAGCAATTATGCAGAACACACACTAACACACTTATTTAAACATTCTGATTTTTCTGAAGTTTTTATAAATGTGCCATCAATCTCTTTCTTCATAGATATTGTGATAGCCTGTTAAATGTGTAAACATAGCTAGGCTACAGTCTCCAGTTATTTAATCAAACTCTAATCAAGGTGTTGCTGTGAGAGTATTTTCCAGATGTGATTAAAGTCCATAATCAGTTGATTGTAAGAAAGTCAACTTGAAGTAAGGAAGATTATTTTAGCTAATCTGGACATGTGTTTCCATAACACACAGCCTATTTCCAGTAGTAAAAGGGTAATTTATAATCCATGGTATGTTGTGGCAATAGAAATGCACAAAATATTGCCATTGGATAATCCTAATCAGATACCCATAGACAGAAAGATTTTGGGTCACCATGTATTTGCAGAATGTTTTAGTGAAAGTAAGGAGCTTAATTAGAGTGGCTGCTTCATACTGCACTGAGAAAGTGGGGAAAGAAAAAAAATGTGCAGGGCTCCAAATTTCAATCTCAAACTCCACATACATTACCTGAAGCTTTCTTTATCTGCCCTGGAAAAACCCTTTATCTCCTGTAGCTTTGGGCCAATATTTCTGAAAATCAAACTCAGAGTCTCATTCTTTGAGTAGCTGAATTACAACACAAATTTCTGAGGGTGTGATTGGGAAGAAATAGGATCCTGAGAATTGGACTTGTGATACATGGGGCGATCCTGATGACATTGGAGACATCAGTCCCCTATATTCTGATGAGTATTCTTTGCCCTCTCACCCGTGCCTGAGGAGTTTAGTCTTCCTTTGCCTGAGGAACTTGTAAAGGACTCTCCTGAAATAATTGCCTTGCAAGGTACTGCTGATGCTCTCCAGGACTTAACCCCACCACTATCTTTGTTTTTAGACCAGTAAATAGATTCATGTTCCATCATGGTCAAAAGGCCAAAAGGTCAAAAGTGTGACTTTGCTATTCTTAATTTTAGCTAATAGTCAAATTCTCAAATTCTAGCAATCATTCAACTTTAGACATTTTTCTACTTTATCTGCTCATTTCTTGTTCTTTATTCAAGATAAACTCAAAAGTTAAACTCACTCCAATATGCACTAAAACATTTTTCCCAGATGGGTATAGGATACAGAGGACTTTTAAGAGTTTCATGGGCTGCTATTATAAATGAATGTATCTATGTATGACTGGGGTGTTATACAATCTGGCTTTCTGTCTTGTGTGAGATAGGGGGCAGCCAATGAGACCTTAATTCAAATAGAATACCATATTGAACACTTAGTCCAAGATTTGTTTAATTTGAGGTGGCTGAGTACTTTGGTGTTGTTTATAATTTGAAAATTGACTCCATGGTTATGATTACAGATGTACCGGTATTATTAATAGTTTTGGACTAAAAAATGTTTTCCTGTTTATATATTTTTCATTGGACCTTGAGTGGTAAGATATAAAAGACTGAATCATGCACACATTGCTAAATTCTTTTAGAGGTTACAATTACATATTTCAAGAGTGAGCAAAGTTATCATCTCTTTATTTGCTTCTTCCTTCAAAATGATATGTTCTAAAATCAAATCTTTTAAAGGAGCCCAGGAAACAGATCTGAAATATTTCTAGTTTTGTTTTTAATTTTCCCTCCACTGTCTTGCCTTGTATCCAGTTTTCGCTTTTATTTTTTTCCTCTCTAAATATCAAAACATCTGTTGTATCATAATATGTGAAGCTTTGAGAGTATGGAATTAAAAAATATATTATCAAAATAGTCACATTTTACTATTTGGATCTTTTCAAGAATGAGGGATGAGAATGAACTCCGGGCATACTTATCTGAAGAAGTGTTGTATTAAAGCAAACTTGGATGTTCTCTTGCCCTTCCATACATGGTGAATTAGTCACAGATCTCTGATAAATCAAAGCTTCTTTTGATCTGCAAGATATTAGCAAAAGCATAAGGGTAAGAGTTCATTTGAACAAACATGTAGTTGTCAAGCGTTCCTTTTGGTGATTACAACAGATTGACATGAAATTCTTTGAGATTCTGCTCTGTGAATGTAGAGCGTTTCGGGTTGTGACAAATGTCTATTGCATAAATAAACTGATGGATGAGGGCAGGAGGTTGTTGACAGGTGAGGGTAGTTATTCTGGGATGTAATCTTCTTAGAAGTAACTATTATATTTTTAGAGCTGATGCTTGGAGTGGTCCAGCCGTGTTTATTTCAAGTGTGATCTACTCATGGCCAAAACTACTTCAGTTAGTTGAGATCATGAAACAAAAATAATAATACAACTACTTAAGCACTATAATGAAATATAATAGCGTGATTGGGGTTATTTTATCTGTACAAATGGAATCCTTCTAAAATAATTAGATGATCCAGGTGCTAAAATGTGAAATTGTGCTATAAAAGGAGAAATGTGATAAGATATATTTACCTTGACCCATTCATTTATTGGAATTTGTCTTTTATTTTTTCTCCTTTCTCCTTTATCTTTTCCTGAAACCATTGCAAAACACAATCAAAAACAAAATAAATCAAAACCCACCCTGCATTAATGCATTATCTATATACTATTTTTTAATCATTGGCTTCCAAAGTCCCAATTTAACTCAAATTCCTGAGACACAGAAGCTTTACGTCCAAGACATTTTCACTTTTTTTTACAGCACCATATTTTATTCTTATGAATTCAGTTAGTTTAACCAATTCAGTACCACACACATGCTTTTTTAAATATACCAACTTACAAATCATCAAACAATGGATATTCTCCCTACCCAAGAAAACAAGTACCTCTCCATTATAGCTCACCTCAAGACTCATTTAAATAAACTCATTCCATATTTCTTCCAAGGGACTATCTGTAATAGTAAAGTCAGATATTGCTTCCTTAGTCACAGCCTCTTTTGAGAGAAAGTAACTATACTGTCTGTTGAAGGAGTTAACCAAGTAGAACATTATTTTTCTACATTATCCTATCCTTTCTAACCACAAATGATTGTTCCAGAAGTGAACAAAAAAAAAAGGGTCAGATACCAAATGCATCATTTCTCTTATAAATTTGCTTTGGATATGGGAAACTGAGTCCAGTAAAAAACACTGGGGACTTAAGCTTTGATATTACAGAAACTGAGTATGGGGTCTTACTGGTTGATGTGCACTCCCAAACAACAGCCTTCAACAGATGGAGCAGGGATATTGGGAGATGAATCACATAAGTCCTAAGAAAAATGGTAACAGAGACAGTGGTTGTATGATTGTATTCCAGTGCACATGAAATATAATTTTACTCCTTGTTTTCTGATATTAGCTGATTTTAACACATTTCTATTCTAAGCAGCTCAGAATACACTGGATAAAACCCTTCTATGGCTATGTTTACTCACACTCTTTTATTCTTCAGCTCAGAATTATTTACTACTTAAGTAAATAGCCGATTACAATTTTCTCTTTTCTTGTGCAATTGTTTCAGTTTTGTTGCTTTAAATGCAATGTGTATTTACTTTTGTCCTCCTTTAGATATGAGTTTCATAAGAATGAGAACTATTTTCTCTCACTCTTTATTTACTTTGTAATTCCCCCAGTATAGGTAACATTCTGTTATATGCTGGTTATGTATACTATAGATATAAATAATATATAATATACATAAATTACACATTATATATTAATAATATGACATATACTATATATTATTTTGATTAAACAAATATAATAGGATCGGCAAAGACTGCATAACTGCATGTGTTTTTATTTTTATTTTATTGTAGTATAGTTGATTTACAATGTTATGTTAGTTTCAGGTGTACAGCAAAGTGATTCAGTTATACATATACATATATTCATTCTTTTTCAGATTCTTTACCCATATAGGTTATTACAGAATATTGAATAGAGTTCCCTATGCTATACAGCAGGTCCTTGTTGGTTACCTATCTTATATATGGTAGTGTGTGTATGTTAATCTCAATCTCCTAATTTATCCCTCTCCCCATGTTTCCCTTTAGTAACTATAAGTTTGTTTTTAAAGAACAAGAGAGAAAGGTTTTCTTTAGGGCTGTCACTTTCAAATATATTACCATACTTAAGCGTTTGCATGAAACCACCATTTCAAATTTAATCTCTTCCCTTGCTAAGGTAAGAAGGAAGTATTTTTACTCTCGGCCGTATGTCTAAAATACATAAAAAATGAAGTCTCATAGAGAAGAAACATTTATTTTCACCTGAATATACTAGAAAATATATGCTAGAAAATATATTCCTTATGTGAGGAATATAGTTTGTGGTTAACTATGTATTTTTCTTGCCGATGCCAGTTATCTGTCCTCATAGAACCTGATTCAATTTGAGAGAGACATTTAAAATGAGATTACAGAATCACAAATTTTCTTAAAGAGAAAAACTGAATGATACTTTTCATACTTCCCTTGGAGGAGGCATCCCCACACCAGGACAGGACAAGCATGTAATAGAACAGCGGCCACTAGGGCAAATGGTATTTTGTAATCTGAAATCAAGTCCATGAGATGATTTGTTATGATGTACAATTTGTAAAAACATATATTTCGTTCTTTTTTCCTGTAAGTTTTTGGAAAACATCACCATTTTAGAAGTAAGACACATTTTTCAGTGTGAAATGGTAATACAGAGTTTAGCCAAACATTGTAATTATGAAATAACAACCCTAATAATTATCTGTAAATTAGAATCATAGAGAAATTCTCCTTAATAAAGATCAACAGTTATTATATTATTTGGGACAATGGCCCTCAAAATTTAATCTCTGATAATGTTACTAATACTGAATATTTGGAAAAAGTGTAAATATCTGCACTCCTAGCCCAGAGGTCAACTTATTTGTTTCTAGGGGTTCATGTGAAATCCACTTACATTTTTTTTTTAATCTCTAGGTCTTCAATTACTGTAAAGCTGTAACAGCCCAGGAAGATCTCTTCTGTGGATGTTAGAGGTGAGATTCACCCAGAATATTGCAGGACATTTGTTGGCAATAACCTTAGAACCTTAAGGATCTCTCAGAATCATTTAGGGATCATTAGGTTCTGGAAGGTGCTTTAGGAAGAATGCTGCTATAGAGCTTTCCATATAATAAGTGGGCAGTGAAAATTGTCACGTTTTAATTGTCAAAAGAGATATTAATTGAGGTGCATATACTCCCTAGTTTAATATAAAACAGACTCCATTTCTAGAATTCCTCTTGACATAGAAGGAAGAATTGAGGTAACTATAACATATTCTGGTATTAAAGAAGAGAGGTTAAGGAGAGGTCAGATTCAAAGCACAAGGTTTGAAGTATCAATATTTGTGATGCCATCTCTGGCTCTGAAGTTAGAGCAAGCCATGTGCCAAGAAACATGGGCAGCCTTTAGAAATTGAAAGTGGACTGCGGGCTGACAACTAACAAGGACACGGGGATCTCAGTCCACAACCTTAAGGGACTGAATTTCACCAACAACCTGAATGAGCTTGAAGGGTCTTCTTTCTCAGAGCTTCCAGATAACAGCCCAGACTGGCAGGTGGTTTGATTTAGGCCATGTGTGATCGTAAGTGGAGAACCCATTCAAACTCACTCGGACTTCTGACTTAAGAACTGTAAGCTAATAAATGGATATTGTTTTAAGGTGCAAAGTCTGTGGTCAATTTTATGCTGCGATAGCAAATTAATACACTTTCATAAACGCATACAGGACCTATTGGAGATCATGGAATCTCTTTCACTGGACATCTAGGAACTAGACAATTTCTATTGTGAGGTAGCCATCAAAAGCATTTGTTTTTTCTTCGATCTTTGTGAACAATGACTATGGTAAAATGCCATCAGGACTTGGCTGAATATTGGCAATAGGAAAATGAATACAGAATGAGTACAGATGTCCAGGATTTGAGGGCTAGGCATTGAATGAAGCAGGACGTCTCCTTTTTAAGCTCATCTGATAGTGTCAGCAGCAGCATCACTAAAGAAGTTACCAACAGTACCTTCAACAGACCTACCTACTAGCTCCCAGTTCCACTCCGTCCAAAGAACATGGTTTGGGGCTTCCCTGGTGGCGCAGTGGTTGAGAGTCCGCCTGCCGATGCAGGGGACATGCATTCAAGCCCCGGTCCGGGAGGATCCCACATGCCGCGGAGCGGCTGGGCCCGTGAGCCATGGCCGCTGAGCCTGTGCGTCCAGAGCCTGTGCTCCGCAAAGGGAGAGACAGGAGCAAAAGGGTCTCAACTTCCAACCACCTACATAAGGAACCCTATCTATAAATACCAATAATTATCTCATATTTTCCTTGACTGTAGCATAATCCAGATTAAAAGACTGGCAATCTCTCTCTCCTCCCCCCCTAAAGAGGGGGAATAGAGAAGTATGTAAATCCTATTTACATTTAACACATCAAATGAGTGTCTGCTATGTTATAAAGTCTAGTAGTTTTTATTCTGACTTTCATTTATGGGACCTATATGAACCAAGTGGGTGTGGCTGCTTCTCTGTCAATACACAATGTGGAGTGATAAACCATAAATGGTTAAAAGTAACTATAAAAACAACTAGCCTGACATTCTCTATTAATCAGACAACAACAGCTAAAGCAAAAAGATGTGCTCTTTCCAATTTAGGCATGATGTTCTCTAGACAGTGAGAGTGACTTTGAAGCATAAAAAGTAGTTAACCTTCCTGGCATGATGCTGTAAAAGGTGTCTTCTTATATCTGTCTGCTTCCAGAATCATTTGGATCAAAGAAAGGTGCCACTAGTCTGGTTTTCTCTTGCGATTCAGACTTCCATTTCAGGGGAAGTAGCAACGTCTTGTTTATTTTCAATCAATTAGTCGTTTTGCCTGTTGCCATAGAGCTGTGCTCTTGTTGTACTGTGAGAAATAAACTTGGACAAGTAGTTTCAGAGCTATGCATGTTTTTAGCTTAAAGCAGTTATGGTCACATCCTTACACTTCGTAACACGTCCAGATTTTTATTAGCTTCTTTCTTCATTAAAATGACAGCATCTAGGAAATATTAGAAAATAGATGTTGTAGGATTATATTAAATGTGAAACTAAGGAGGCAGAGAAGGTGACGTTGGTCGATTATCTGACCAAAGGCAAAATGAAAATTTAAGCAAGCACTCTTGATAGATAAACAGATAAAAGACAAAAATTCGTTTTTAGGGATACTTCAGTATGATTATTCGGCTGCGTGATGGAATTTCTGCACCAGACTGTCAAGAAACAGATAATTAAAAATTGGCATGCCTGAAAGAAGGAAACATTAGTTGCAAAAATTCTAAAAAATAGCTCAAAAATCATCTCAAATTGCCCACTTATTGATTGTTAACAGAGGTCCTTTCACCATGTCTGTCTCAGAGTGGATGAATTTGTTATATACTTTTTTTTTTTTTTTTTCCGGTACACGGGCCCCTCACTGTTGGGGCCTCTCCCGTTGCAGAGCACAGGCTCTGGACGCGCAGGCTCAGCGGCCGTGGCTCACGGGCCCAGCCGCTCCGTCGCACGTGGGATCTTCCCGGAGCGGGGCACGAACCCGCGTCCCTTGCATCGGCAGGCAGACTCTCAACCACTGCGCCACCAGGGAAGCCCCGAATTTGTTATATTCTTGTCGATGAGTAGTAGTGGCTGGAGAAAGGACTCCTGATGATGAACATTCGAGAGCAGAATAGGAGTGTAGCACCATGTGCACTTGCAGCTGGAGCTGATAACATTATTTTGTTTGATATGACGTTTGATTTAAATCCATCCTGCGGTTTGAGAGATTTTATAATTGCTAAGTGATATACTGAGTTTCAAGAGTTGAAAAAAAAATAACGGTTTCAATGAACGAAATAAGAAGCAATGCTGATATAACTTTCTCACTGCCAAAGTTAGCAGCAACCTGCTCTAGAGATTCAGAATGACACACAGCAATGAGATGAGCCATCAAGGCAAACCCAGGCGCTAGGCTGTGGAGGTCGAACAGAACAGACACTGAGATAAAAGAGGGTCATTAAGGGGAAGCTTAGATAGTTAAAGAGAAATTATAAAGAGCCCTATATCTAGGTACTCAGGATTTGTTCAAGAAAAAACAGGAACCTATTTCTGGGGCAAATAACAAAGCCATACACAGTACACTGTTTGTCATTTATCAGATTGATAAAAATCAAAATGTGCTGTAAATAGAATCTCCTAGTGTTGGTAAGCTGAGACTTTAATATACCATTGGTGAAAATGTCAACTTTTAAACACCATGAATGACAATTTAAATGTTTACTGACAATTTAAAATGTACACATTAGTTTTCAAAGCAATACAGATTCTAGGAAAATTTCCCTCAGATACCTCTCTATATATGCAGAAAAACAGAAGTGCAGTGTAATCATTAAATAATTATTTGTATTAGCTAAAGATTAGAAACTATGAACATTGAATAATAGAAAACGTTAAATAATGCACATTCATATCAGAGCATGCCTTGCAGCCATTTAAAGAGTGAGACTGATCTATGAATACTTATTGAAATCTCCAAGATATATAATTAAATGAGGAAAATCAAACTGCAAATGAAGATGTACACATGCTATAAGTTGCAGGGTTTGGGTCCCACTTCCAGAAACTTCCATCTGATCAGGACAGTGAGGGCAATAGGCATATTCCAAAGTAGACAGTAAAAAGTGCCTGGTTTCCTGGTGATGTCATTAAACCTCTGTACTTATTTAGAAGTTCTCATGGGGTGGGAGATATAATTTCATTTGTACTTACATTTCTATCAACAGGATCTTTTTTTTTAACTTCCAACTGATGCATGTATTTATCATACTTTGACTGTTAGTATTAGTGAGTTGTTACATGTTAATCTCTTTGGAAGGTGTAAAGTAATAGAGCTAGTGTTTTATTATGCTCCTTTAAGGGATAATAATAATAATGTATATATTTATATTTCCTTAAGGAATATAACAATATAAATCTACCTATATATTTTATATATAGCATCAATAATTAACATATACATATGTTTCATTATATTCATTAAAGAAATATATATATATATTCCTTAAAAGGAATGGAATAAATTAATATTAGAGAAAAAAAGAGGAAACGTTATTTCTATGAATTGCCTTAAAATATTTTAAATTCTAAAAAGTTTACCTAAATCTTACAATTATCGATTATAGAGTGTGAAATTTTATGTTAGTTTTTATTAGGGTTTTTATGTTGTTGAGTAGAAAAAAATTCTCTACTGAAATTTGCTTTCTTGATATCAGAAAGAACATATTTCTTACAATTTTTCTGAAAGAAGATAACTGTTATGTGGTTGAGATGGTATGTTGGCTATAATTTTGTTAAAAACTCTTCATTTTAATAAGGATTTTAACTATACTCTTTCTGTTTCAATACTCAAGATATGCATAGATTTAGGTTCTGGTAGAAATGTATGCCTATATTCAATATCTGCTTATAGGATTTAATGTAGAGTTGACATAAGGATATGGTGTAGGGATTAAGATATTATATAAACAGGTATTCCAATCCTTCCACATATATTTTACTAATAGAGTGGTTAAGATTATAAAGGACACATTTTACCATAGTAAGGCCCTAAGAAAATAAATCTTGATAATTGGTGCAGCTGCGGTATAATTTCCTTCCAGGCAGGTGATTTGGTTGTGTTTACCCAGGTAAACCCCTGGGTAATCAAAATTGCAAAAGTCATTGATGATCATTTAGATAAAATAGTATAATTCTAGAAATAAATCTGGGTGAGAAGTCCAGCCATGTAACACAAACAGCACAGAAGTGAATTAAAAACAGATTTATTTAAAGTCCTCCAGGAAAGAAGAAATATCCCGTCAGTAGCATGAGTGAAGAAAATATGTCATCTGCCCTTTGATGTAATTCTGGTCTTTAAACAGAAAAAGACTTCAAAAGTAAAATTAGTAATACTAAATGTTATGTCAAATGGTACAAAATAAGACTTCAACCTCTTGCAGGAAAACCATCAATAATGCTGCTTCACATCAATTGTTCCAGAAATGGGCTTGCAAATTTTTATCATGAATTTGAGGGAACCAGAACTTTTGAGGATTTTGCTTTGAAGACACCATCTAACCAGCTCTCAGCAACAGAAAGAAATATAAACTGGGGTGAATGTTGCATTGATTATGAAGGATTAGAGAAGACTGTCATTTGTTGTCATAAACTTTGTCAGATATAGTGCAGGGTAACAGATATGTGATACGATAATGACTCAGAAACCACTTTTTGACAAAGTGATTTTGGGGGTACAAGAAAATGACATATCTATATGCTCTATTTTGGGATGGTATGGGGAGAGTTAATAGTAGACTCAGAAAACCCTTCAGACCAAGTTCCACAGTACACCTGTAGTAGAAGAGGGTTGAGCAGTAACCTTAATGATATATCATTGCTGTGTATCTGTATACTGTAGAACTATATATTGTTAACTAATGACATATACAATATGATACCTTTTTACGTATACACTATAAGTAGACATGCTTTACTGGCTGAAGGGCGTGAAAATAATGTAGAAGCAGCCTCAAATAAGAAGATGAAATAATTTTACATTAAATAAGGTTTTGGCTTAATAAAGGATAAAACTGCATGCCAAACAGCCTTGCTTTTTCACACAAACATTGTGAAGACAAACTTTGTCCACTCTGCGCAGAGAAATGGAAGGCAGTTGCGGTTGAGACCATATATCCCTTCACACCTTTTAAATTCCCAGCCTCTCTCCCCTGATCATAACACCTACTAGTACCAAGATCTTTTAGCCCATGTAACGACCGAAGGGAAGAAAGTCAGGCAAAGCTTTAAGAAGATTTTACCATTATGAATACTCAAGACCTGGGTAACTTGAATATATACATTGTATATACATAAAACACACAGAGTAACATTGACATATATATAATGTTCCTGTGTGTTTTTATATTTATAACATTGAGTGTGTGTGTGTGTGTATATATACACACATATGCACACACATATATGTGTGTATATTTACATACACCAACATGAATAAAAATTATCTTTGGATGAGATGCTGGAAATAGGTGTTAGCCTCATCTTCTCATCTTCTTACACTTTTCTAAATTTTCTACTTGTTTATGCATTTAGTGATTTTACCGTTTAGGGAAGTAAAACATTTAAACATATAGAAAGTTAAAAAACAAGCATAAAATAAATTCAGGCCATTGAAGAAAAATATACACAGTAGGCAAAACACAATAATTCATAAATACAAAGTACAATACAATAAACAATGCAGCAATAAATAAAATTTCCAGATATGTGAAGCAAGGGTAACATTAGGATAGACGAGAATGGGTATAGATGAGTTAATAGGATGACTAGCAAATAGAATTTCCACAATCTAGAAGTGGAGTTAGAAAAGGTGAAGAAGAAACAAGAATGACAAAGGAACATATGCGAAGGTAATCTGATAAGAAATGGAGATGGTAGAGTGTGCTAATGCTAGAAATAAAGAGGGATAGTGCAGATAAGATGAAATCTGTAAGAAGATATTAGTGAACAATTTCACTTAAAATATTAAGAGGGATGTGCAAAAGGCAGAAATAGAGTTGCATTTGAGAATACATTGAGATTATTATGTATCTGTGTTAAGAAAACCCATCTATGAGCAAAGAGAGGAAAATAAATTGAAACATTTAATCTAAATTAACTTTAAGGGTTTTCTAAAACAAATGGTTATGTTATAAAGTTAAATGAGTTTATTAGAGAGTAATACTAATATTAGTTTTACTTTATTTGCAATATTGATTTGTTCTTGTTTTGTTTGCACATGTTCAAATTTAGTTAATGTGCATAATGAGAAAAATCACATTTGCTTTTAGGCATATGCTGACCATTTTAAAGAAGGAATAATTTTTAAGATGTCTAATAGAAACTAGATAAGTACTGTTTATTTTTCTCTAGAAAATGAGAGATACCACATGGTGATTTTTTTTTTCTATTTTCTGCTGTTTCCCTGTGTACCTTTTTTGTTATGAATCAACAGTTTGATGTAAATGCCATGACTTATTTTCTGCATGCATATGTGCAATTCAGTAAATAACTAGAATGGTATAAATAGGATAATATCATAACTAATTATAATAAAAATCATTAATAGCTAATATGTGCCAGGTACTGTTCTTACTGCTTTACATATCTTAACTAATCTAATCTTTCACAACAGCCCCATTATGTAGGCATTATTATTATTATCCACATTTGCAGAAACTTTGTCTTGTGTAAACAATGTACGTTTCCAAAGTTCATCCAACCAGTATGTGGCAGAGCTGAAACCGAGGACATGTGGCGTGGTCCCAGAGTTCGTACTCTCAGCCATCAAGTTATATTACCAATCAATGGGTAAAATGTATTCCATTAATATTAATGTATGAATGCCATTTTATATTCACAGACAGCTTCTATTGCTTTAAACAGCTTTAATACAAATACGAATTATATCTGTTTAGTAGGCTTCAGCCAAAAATATTCTCTTCCTCTGTTATCTTTTTCCAACAAAGAACATTTTTATATTTAAAAAAAATCAAAATCTCTCTCTCCATTTACATTATTACAAAGTTCATTGGATCATGGCTTTGTGTAACCATGAACGAAATCATCTCATCTCCATTTCCTGAGTTCCTAATTACATGCGGCATGTTAAATCAAGTCCACGTGGGGAAAGGCCACTTAATTAATTAATTTAATTAACAGTAAGACAGAAGAGAGGATACGGTTATCATATTATAATCACTCCTTTGGGATACTTTTCTGGCACAATGTGTTCCATATTTGAGTGGTAAAAGAATAGCCACTCTTTATTAGTTTTATTTATTTGCACCTAAATGAACTCCTCAACACAAAACCTAGGATAATATATTTCTACTTAGAATTCAGACAAGGGGAATATTTATATAATCTCAAAATATTTGGGAGCCTTTAAGTGTTCATAATATGATATTTTTGTATTGGGAAAGAGGGATTAATGATAAATACAGTTCCTTTTCTGGCCTGTGTGATTTGCTTCCAGGTAACAGTTGTATAAAGATGAACACTCATAGCTAGTCAAGTTCCAGCTTAGAGGTAATACTACCTGGAATAGAATCTTGAACAAAATATTGAGGTTTTATTTTCATCTGTTTGCTACAAATTCAATTAAATCCAAGAGCTCTTTATTACTTAGAAATTGGGTACTATAAAATGTGACCTTTGTAAATTGAACGTAGTCATGGAGATTGGCTGGTAAACTAGATGTATATATCTGTTGGAACATATAGAGAAGTATATAGACTAATGGTTATTTTTTTTATATTGTAGTAATAATATTTATAAAATATTACATAAAAGTTGCCATATTAATACTTTTTAATTGTGCAGTACTGTGGAAATAAGCATATTCACATTGTCTGGCAAACATCACCACCATCCACCTCCAGAACTTTTTCTTTGTCCTAAACTGAAACTCTGTACTCATAAAACACTAATTCCCCATACCTTCCTTCCCCCAGTTGCTAACAACCACCATTCTAGTTTTTGACCATACAAATTTGACTAATCTAGGTACCTCACATAAGTGGAATCATGCAGTATTTGTCTTTTTGTGACTGGCTTATTTCTCTTAGCATAATATCTTCAAGTTTCATCCATGTTGTAGCAAGTGTCAGAATTTCCATCTTTTTTTTAACGCCGAATGATATTCCATTGTATTTACACACCACATTTTGCCTATCTGTCCATCCATTCATGGACACTTGGGTTGCTTTCCCCCTTTTGGCTATTGTGAGTAATGTTGCTATGAACATGGATGTACAATATCTGTTTGAGTCTCTGCGTTCAATCCTTTTGGGTATATTCCCAGAAGTGAAAATGCTGGGTAATACGGCAATTCTATATTTAATTTTTGAGGAAATACCATTATGTTTTCTATAGCAGCTGCATCATTTTACATTCCTACCAGCAATGCAGAAGAGTTCCAATTTCTCTACATTCTCTTCAACAATTATTTTCTGATTTTTTTTTATTTATATTCTCACCAACAATTATCTTTTTTGTTTGTTTTGTTTTATTTTATCCTATAACAGTAATCCTAATGGGTGTGAAATGGTTTGTCATTGTGGTTTAGATTTGCATCCCTAGTGATTTATTGTTGATTAGATGTTGAACATCTTTCATGTGCTTATTGGCCATTTGTATATCTCTTTTTGAAAAATGTTTATTAAAGTTCTTTGCCCATTTTAAAATCAGGTTGTGTGTTCTGTTCTTGTTGTTGTTAAATTGTATAAGTTCTTCGTATATTCTGGATATTAACCTCTTATCAGCTATATGATTTACAAGTATTTTCTCAAACTCCATGGTTTGCCTTTTAACTCTGTTCATAGTGTCCTTTGATGCACAAACGTTTTTAATTTTTTACATAGTCTAACTTATCTTTTTTCTCTTCTGTTGCCCGTGTTTTTGGTGTCATAGCCAAGAAACCATTGCCAAGCACAATGTCATAAATCTTTCCCCTTAAGTTTTTTTCTAAGAGTTTTATAGTTTTAATTCTTATGCTTTGGTCTTTGATCCATCTTGAGTTACTTTTTGTATAGGTTATATTGTAAAGATCCTACTTCATTGCTTTGTATCTGGATATCCAGTTTTCACAACATCATTTGTTGAAAATATTATTCTTTTTCTATTGGCACCCATGCCAAAAATCATTTGACCATATATGGGAAAGTATATTTCTTGGCTCTCTGTTCTATTCCATATATATATATATATATATTCTATTCTCTCTCTCTCTCTCTCTATGTGTGTGTGTGTGTGTGTATGTGTGTGTGTGTGTGTGTGTGTGTATTCCTAAGTATTTTACCTTACATTTGATGTTATGATAAGTGGAATTGTTTAATTTTCTTTTTGGATTATTCAATGTTAGTGTATAGAAACACAAATATTTTTTGAGAGCTAATTTTGTAATCTGCAACTTTGCTGAATTTATTAATTCTAACAGGTATGTGTGTGTGTGCATTCATGCACTTGTGTGGACTCTTTTAGATTTTCTACATATAAGACCATATTGTCTGTGAACAGATTGCTTCCTTTCCAATTTTGATGGCTTTTATTTCTTTTGCTTACCTAATTGCTCTGGTTAGGACTTCTAGTACTATGTTAAATAGAGGTGGTGAAAGTGAAAATACTTGTCTTATTCCTGACCTTAGAGAAAAATATTTAGCTTTCACCATTGAATATATGTGGTTTTTCATATATGACCTTTATTATATTGAAGTAATTTCCTTCTATTCCTAGTTTATTGAGTATTTTTACCATGAAAGGGAGTTGAATTTTGTCAAACACTTTTTGTACATTAATTGAGAGTAAAACATGTGTTTTTCTTTATTCTGTTAATAAATGGATAATAAAACAGACCATTTTTTATTATTCTAAAGAGTTATTAAAGTGACATTGCATGTTGACTTTGCCAAATAAAGCAAAGCAAATTGCATACAACAGATTGCTATGTCAATGACTAAAATTTACAATCCTTTTTTCCTTGCTATTAAAGAAAAAAAACTTGTCTGAAGTTTTTATTATCCAATTTAAATGATTCATTTGATAATTACTGAAAATTATCCATAATTTTCTACAGAATAAAGCCAAATTTTCTTTTAATAGTATCCAAATAGCTTATGCAGCCCTTTGCTAATGTTAACACTGTTCCTTTTGCTTTGAATACACATCTCAATTTGTCTACTGTTGGTGAATCTTCCAAGTCACCCTTTAAAATAGAGTTCAAATGTTACATCTTCTAAGTTGCGTGAGCACCTTTTATATCACTGCATCATCAAACATTACTGTTTAATAAAGTTTAAATTTTTTTTCTCTTTCACAAAAATTCACGATTTTAAGGGCATCTTCGACTCCTGGGTAATGTGACTGGCATGAAATGGGCTCTTGGTATCTATTTGTTGATGAATAAATAACTAATGACCAGACAGAATTATTTTTTTCAAAACTTTTTAAAATTTAATTTTCCAGTTGGGCACTTATATATTTATGTTTATATTACTGACTTCTACATTGAAAGCATCATATGGAAGCAGACAGTATCTTAATTTAATGTCTATAGTATCTAGAATATGTATTAGTTGACTCTATTGTAGAAGTTTATAATTTTTCAGTTTATTCTTTAATCATGAACCATTTACTCTTCTAACCATAGGTAAATAAGATATTTAAAGTATGAAATGTTTTTCTAAAATAAAATGTAAATATGAATTAATCTTAAAAAATATTCTTTTGAACCTTTGAAAACAAATGCAGGTATGTAAGATCTGCCCCTTTAGTTAAAAGTATTTTTAGTATTCAGCAACAAAATACAATGGGAGAGTAGAATGAATATATGATGTGTCTAAAGCTGTATGTTCAAACTCAGATAACAACAAACTACTGAGTTTTATATGGGGATTCAATTTGCAAAATATCATTACAATACTTTGAATTGAGGGTCAGTTTCAGTGTAATTGAAATCTTCTCAATATGCATTTGTGCATAATAATGGATTTCTAAATCCCCAAGTATTTCTTACTGTGAAAAGACTTTAAGTATGTAAATTATAGTTTAACATAATTTAGCAGTTCAATCAAATGAATAAATAATTGATAAATTAACATGTTCAGTTTTCAGGGTTCCAGTGAAATGTCTGTAACTCTTAGTATTCACACTGCTTGATTCTTTCTCCCCAACAATTCCAAATCATTCTGCTGCTGTTCTTTATTTTGAAGGTCTATTTTACCAATTTAAGTAGTATAATTTCAGTTTAAGTGTATACATCTAAAATTATAATCCAGAAACCAAAGATAATTTCCTATAATAGTTGTTGAAATGTGTTTGTAGCCTGTGCTATATCCACAGCAAAAACTCAATCAAAATCTATTTGCTAAATAAATGAATAAATAAATGAATGAGTAAATCTGAAATAAAACAAAACTATTTTTTAGGATTATGAATTATATTTAATTAGTAACTATAAAAATAAAAGAACTTACAGTTATATCTGTGACATTAGAAATTAATCATATCCAATTTTCTCTTTTTCCCAATCAAAAAATTGAAGCCTGGAGAGATTAAATTATATGTCCTGATCACAGTGAGACCAGAGACTTAGGTCATCAAAGTTTTAAATCTAGTGTTTCTTGATCCCCATGTAAGTGTGAAGCCAAAGATTAAATGCTCCCTTCCCCCACACACACAGTTCCATGTTTTAGAAACCACTCATGTGTTCTACTCCAGGTGAGTCTGATCAAGAAGACCAAGACTTCCTTTCCCCTCCTCCCCAAACCTCAGTCTAAGGCTACAGTTTTACTTCAGTAAGAGCAGGTGGAAGTTTTCTCATCACAAACAAGGCCCATGTTGGAGAAGCTCTATTCCACACATGTACAGCTGAAAAGACCTGGCTCCCTTTCCCAACCCAAACCTGCACACCTAGAGAAGAAGCCCTGCAGCAGGCTGAGGTACTGGGCAGTGATTTCTCCTGCCCCTGTTCCAACTCCAGCCCAGTCATGGAGCAGAGCTTCAATACAAAGAGGGGCAAGCTGAGGAGACCTGGAACTATCACCTGGCCCAGAGCTTGTTGGTAGACCATGGATATGTGTCATTCTGGGAGAAGTCCTAGTCTGTCCATAGTGCAGAGAATCTACCCAATGGGGAAGAGTAGGCCATAAGGACGAGAAGTTCCACTGCTCTACCTGAGGAGATTGACTTGACATGGAACACAGCTTGAAGAATGTCACGCCTAAGAGCATTATTGAAAAGAATGAAGATATTAGTGGAGAGCAGTTAAGAGGATACTGGAGGCTCCATGAAACTGAGAGCAACAAGCAGGATAACAGAGCAACTGGAAGTCTGACAGAGACAACCAGGGAAGACACAGCCGTGGAGCACACTCCAGGGATTACATTCAACCTTGAGTTGGGGAATTCTCTGTATGCACTAGACTGGACCTGCTCAAGAACAGCTAGAGAAAGACAGGGGCCGGTTGAAAGCATTCCCCAAGCTGCACACATATCTAACAACAAAAAGCAACAAACAGACCTCACTGGCGCTAGGGTCTTAAGCAAAACATCTGACCAAACACCAGCTGAACAATAAGCTATACTGATCCAGAGGCAACTTCTAAGAAACCACGTTTAAAAATAAAATTACATCCTTCCCTGGATGTCTGGAAGACTGTATGCATGGCATACAGAAGCAATCAGAAAGGAAAATTCCAAGCTACAAGACCTGGTTGAATGTGGGCAAAAACATAAACATTCTGAATTGTGATAACAACATACCAGTCACACACATACCTCCAAACAAAAAAGGAAGGATACAATGGATGCTGTAGAAACAATGATGCTACCTTAAATCCTTTGGGCAATAAGCCATTGATTCACATTCTCCCTTTCAAATAAGAAGTTTCAATACATCTACGTCTATATGAAGCTCACTTACATACTTCCCAACATGTGAAAAATCTAAAGTCCCATCCAGGCAGTACTATAAGCAGCTCCAGGTGTAATACTTCTGAGTAATATGCTATTCTCTTTCCCAAGTCTAAACAGTGTTCTTCAGAGTAAGAAATTTTTCATACATTTTGGGATCCCCATGTGTACGTTCTGTTCCAAAAAGCCAAATTTTAAAAAATTGCAAATAAGAAAGAAAATTCAAAATCACATAAAAATATATTATTTAATGTTAATGACCAATTTTAAATTTATTCCTAATAAATTATTAAATGTTAACTATCAGAGTTTTTATTTATTCTTATTTAATTTAATAGTAAATGAATAGCTTTACATTATCTATCTATATGCTATTAAATTATCATATCTTCTTTTAAATATCTGAATTACCACATGATTTAATAAGCAGTGATGGAAGAAATTTTCACATTTTGAGGTATGGGGAAGTCATTCTGGCTTATATATGACTTGGCTTGAACTTTATGCTAACTAGAACAGACTTTCTTATGGCCTGCTAAACATGCATTGTACATCTGCTTTAACCATTAAAGAAAAATTTGCATTTAAAAATAAAAATGGAGTAACTGTGGTTCAGGCATCCAAAATGGAGCTGGGTGGCCAATGTGGATATGATTTCAGGTAAGTTCCTGCATCACTGAGAACTTGAATTTTCTGAACTGTATCAAACTCAAGGATACGACCAGCTTTTCTCAAAACAGTATCTGCTAGCAGCTGCCAAGTGCAACCTTACAGTCTCAAGTTCTCCCCTTATAACTGTGTAATCATTTTGGACCTCAACCAATCCTTGCTTAACAAGCACCCTTATTTCTTGCCAGCTCCAATTATAATTCTTGGAAAATAACGCGTATAACTAACTGTAACCTTGCGGTTTTTGACTATACAAACCTCTCCCATTTTGTAGTTTGACTGAACACAATTCAGGTGTTTCTTGAATCTGTCTCCCCAGCTATAGTCCTCAGTTTGGCTCGAATAAAACTCTCTTCTATTTCAATTATTGATATGTATTGATTATTTCCATTGATAGCAGTATAGAGTAGTGTTAAAACAAAGTGCATTATAATCTTATTACTTTGGTTCAAACCTTAGTTCTCTCAGCTACTAGAAATGTAAAGGGACGTGTTATGTTAACTCTCTGTCTTTAAAACTGAGAAACTATTTTGCTTTACTTGGTTTTTGTATTAAATGTCATGGTATATGAACAACACTTAAAAGACTACTTGGCATGTACTAAAAACTCTGTTAGCTTTTATTGAAAGTAAAAATTTATTGATACTTTACTAAGTTGAGTGGAGACAATGAGATAATAATTATATTAAATTCTAACCCTGCCACCTAAATCTTAGCCTCAAAGTATGAATAGAAGGCTGACATATCTGCAAGATTTACTGAATTCAAGATTTAAATATAAGGAATTAATTTATTGTATTGCTGAAAGTTTAATAGCTTCAAATTTGAATGGTGCTGACTGAAATAAAAGAAAGTGAAGTTTAAATATACAGGTTCATATTCCATGACTCATACTCACACACATATACCTATTTTTATCAGTTGCTCTTTAAATTGTAGTTGGGTATTTTTTCTCTTGAATATTTGAACTTTTAAACAAATCTATAAAAGAATCAAACATTATGCAGACCAATAACTCAGGCTGTCCAGTGTTATTTCAGGCATTCATTTAAGTTGCCTTGATACTGTTTCACTTTCTTAACAAGCATATCTATTTAGATATGAATTCATTCTATAAAATTAACAACATTGGGTCTACATCAATCATATTGAAAAGTTAGTGAAAATGAAATATAACACTCATTTCATTTCAGTTTATAAAGTACAGTATGCTCTTACAACCAAAAACTTTTGGATTTATATAAATAAACCGAATCCAGTTAGTCCATTTTCACAAATCTATGCAATGATAATTTCTAACATCAGGGTTTCTTTCACATGTCAAGGAGGAGGTGTTTCTAAAGAGAAATATTCTAAAACAAGATGAAGAGGGACTTCCCTGTTGGTACAGTGGTTAAGAATCCTCTGCCAATGCAGGGGACACGGGTTTGAGCCCTGGTCCGGGAAGATCCCGCATGCACCACAACTACCGAGCCTGCACTCCAAAGCCCGAGAGCCACAAATACTGAGCCTGCGAGCCACAACTACTGAAGCCCTTTCACCTAGAGCCCGTGCTCCTCAACAAGAGAAGCCACCACAATGAGAAGCCTGCAACGAAGAGTAGCACCTGCTCGCCGCAACTAGAGAAAGCCTGCGCACAGCAAGAAAGACCCAACGCAGCCAAAAATAAATAAAGAAATTTATAAAAGAAATAAAGCAAGATGAAGAAATATAACACTTTCAACCATTTTATGTCACTGTCCCTCAACCTCTTTTTTTTTTTTTTTTTTCTTTTTTAGAACATACCAGAGTGCATTGGCAAATGTTAACTGGCTCTCTGGGAAAAACAGCACTGGTTTGTAAGATTTGCTAATTTCATAATGTACTTTCTCCCAGGGTGACTGATTTCTTTCTACCAATGTGATGCCACTGAATGGAGGACCAAGAATAAATGTGCACAGTACTTCTTGTGAGCAGTGGTCAGGAGCCAGCTCAAGGCACATTCATTAGACTGATTTTCAGAGAATGCCTTTCTGGAAAGGATCGGAATTCAGGGCCAGGAGTAGTGAAGCAATTGTGTAGTTGACTCTGTCTATGCTGTACATGTAATATATTTAGCTTAATGCATATCAAGTCTTTGTTTACTTAATATTGTATCTCCTTTTATCCTTTAATCATTTTTACTTATGTTCACATAAAACTTTTCAGTTTCTAAGAGGATGTTTTTGAGTCTTTTAGGAAGTCTTTTTAAAAATTTTATTATTATTTATTTTTGGCTGCGTTGTGTTTTCGTTGCTGGGCGTGGGCTATCCCTAGTTGCAGTGAATGGGGCTCCTCTTCATTGGGGTCTGCAGGTTTCTCACTGCGGTGGCTTCTCTTGTTGCGGAGCATGGGCTCCAGGCGCGGGCTCAGTAGTTGTGGCTCGCGGGCTCAGTAGTTGTGGCGCACGGGCTTAGTTGCTCGGCGGCATGTGGGATCTTCCTGGACGAGGGCTCGAACCTGTGTCCCATGCATTGGCAGGCAGATTCTTAACCATTTGCCAACAGGGAAGCCCTAGGAAGATGAGTTCTTTTAAAAAGAAGTATAGCTAAGAGAGTAGTTATTAAGCAGTCTCCATGGAACAGAGGTGCTATTGAGGTGCTCCAAAAGGAGCAAATGAGGTTTATCTCTTTTACTTGTTTGTTTCCCTTCAAGATTTTGTTCAAACAAAATAAATAAGTGATTTGTTGCTTAAAAATTGAAAAGAACAAACATAATTAATAGAGTACAGAATTTGAAATCACATGGGTAAGATTTCAAATCCCATCTGGGTAAAATCATGCGACCTCAGTAAGTAAATGTTACCTCTCCAGGCAGCAGCTATGAAGATTATACAAATGGTTAGCAAGATACCCGCTAACCATTTGTATAATGGTTGTATAGCAAGATACCCGCTAACCATTTGTATAATCTTTTGCAACAGATTTTAGTTACAAGTTCTTACTGCTCATGATGACATCCAAATGATTACAGTAAGCCTCCTGCATACAAACGAGTTCCGTTCTGAGATCGTGTTCGTAAGTCCAACAAAGTTAGCTTAGGTACCCAGCTCACACAATCGTCTATATAGTACTGTACCGTAATAGGTTTATAATACTTTTCACACAAATAATACATAAAAACACAACAAAAATAAAACATTTTTAATCTTATAGTACAGGACCTTGGAAAATACAGTGGTACAGTACAACAGGTGGCATACAGGGGCTGGCATCGAGTGAACAGGCAAGAAGAGTTACTGATTGGAGGAGGGAGAGGAGGTGGGAGATGGCAGAGCTGAAGGATCGACAGAAATAGGAGACGGAGGGCAAGCTGTAATTTCAGTCATGCCTGACGTGGATGGCACAGGTTCTGGTTCCTTGCTGGATTCAATTCTATCTACCTTCTTGAAAAAATGATCCAGTGGTGTCTGGGTAGTAGCTCCTTTTTTCTCGTCATAGATGACACGGTAACTCTGGATTGCATTCTGAATGGCTGCTGCAGCCTTCGTGTTACCGTTCTACGTTCAGGTCCTGTGCCTCAAAAACTAACGGTTTTCAAATAAAGAAAATCCCCTTGCCATTTCCTGCATCGTGAATCTCTTCGGTCCTTCAGTTATTTCTTCTTCCTCTTGTCTCTCTTCGTCCTTTCTCTGGGCACGTTCGCATCTTTGGAAGTTTGCAACTTGAAAGTTCATATATAGGGAACTTACTGTACTAAATTACCAGGAGTTTTACTGTTGTGATAATGTATAACAATTGTTAAATAGCTCAAATTTGATTTATTTAACTCTAGAGCAATAATTAAGACTTTCTATATGTGTATTTAATTGTCTGAACCATTATAACTGTCCTAAAGTTCTCTATTACAGTTCTCTTCCATGAGGAAACTGCTTTTTCCTTAGCCACTTCTATATCCTCATACAAACTAAAACAAACAAAATCTTCTTATCGTATATTCCTATTTTTTTTTCTCTAGGTTAGATTCCTTGTTTTAACAGTGAATTTTGTAAACTGAAAAGTTTATCAAACCCCTTGTCAAACCTATTTTTGTCATTAATTCAGCAATAAACCTGCAGGATTTTATGAGTATTAAATGAATTCATATATATGAAACAGAACAGTACCTGAATTACAGAAAAGGCTTAATAAATGTTAGCTGTTACTAATGCATACTTATTGATTTTCTGCTATGTTTTGTGCTCTGTGAAATGTACTAGTGATAAAACAACTAATACAATTGATGTCTACTGCTCTAAAAAATACTGATATTCTAAAATGAAATAAGTAAATAGAAAATGGTTTAGAGGATATGTAATATTATCACAGAAAACAAAGCTGTGAAAATTAAGGAATAATCATTGGAAGAAGGGGAATCTAAGCTAATATTTTTCAATATTAAGATTTTCATCCATGTCACTCATAAAATATGCTCTACAAAGGAATGTACCAGATTTTAAAATATAATACTGTTTAGCAATATTTAAGATGGATGTAAATTGAAAGAATGTCTAGTTCTATCTTTTATTGTATGAATAAGAAGACTCAGACTCAAAGAAGCTAAATAACACACCTGTGGTTTCAGATAACATTTCAAATATTTTTATTATTGAAATACAAGGGTAGTGTAATCATTGAAAACCAGAGGAACTCAATAAACTATTTTTTGGCCTAAAACAACATTTTAGTAATCTTGTATTCCTGTTCCCTGTGAGGGAAAACTGCTAATGAATGGAATGGAAATCTTGGTTAATCCATTGGACAAATTTTTTTTTCTTGAGTGCAAACAATATGTTATAGTTCAAGTAGCAAAAATAAGTAAATCTACAATCTACTTTGCTTCTAGCTACTTACATTCACATAGAAGAGGACAAATAATAAACATATAACATTAAGAATAAATAGTAAGCCAGATGGTAAATTTTTCTCTGGAGAAAACTAAGGTGGATAGGGGAGACAGAGAATGCTTGAATGGGGTTATTATTTTTAAATAATATCACCACAGAAGACCTCACTTTTAAAGGTGACATGTGATCGGAGATCTGAAGGAGATGGGTGAACAAACCAGGAAACAGGTTTCCAGGCAGTAGGAAGATCAAGGACAAGCACATTATTTGTAAAGGTCTTTGGCCTATTTAAGTTACAGAAATGAGACTATTATTGCCGCAGTGAAGTGAAAAAAGAAGAGAAGAGAGAGGTTGAGAACTATAGGTAAAAATTCTGGTAGGGCTTTAGGGGAAAGTGAAGAGTTTGAGGATGTGTGTCAGGAATTAATATACCTGATGGACCCTGGTATATAAACTGGAAAAAAAAGAAAAGTAAGGGCATGTTAGATTTTGAAATAGACTAATTATATATCAGAATATGACAATTCAGTATGAACTATAATGATATGTAGACATACATATAATGATTCTCAATCCATGAAATGACTACATTGTAATAAGAAGAGATTCCAGAGGGAAAGTATCAAAAAATCTCTTCTACAAAGCAAATAGTAGAAATTTAGTATCATTAAATATATGTCAGTATTGAACCATGAATTTTAAAAAATGTTTTATACAATTTTGAAAGGTTACTTTCTATTTACAGTTATTACAAAATATTGGCTATATTCCCCATGTTGTACAATACATCCTTGAGCCTATCTTATAACCAATATTTTGTACCTCCCATTCTCCAAGCCCTTTATTGCCCTTCCCCCCTCCCCACTGGGGACCACTAGTTTGTTCTCTATATCTGTGAGTCTGCTTCTTTTCTGTTATATCCACTAGTTTCTTTTATTTTTTAGATTCCACATCTAGTGATATCATACAGTATTTGTCTTTCTCTGTCTGACTTGTTTCACTTAGCATAATGTCCTCCACATCCATTTTTGTTGCTGCAAATGGCAAAATTTTGTAATTTTTTATGGCTGACTAGTATTTCATTGTATATATATACCACATCTCCTTTATCCATTAATCTGTTGATGGACACTTAGGTTGTTTCCATATCTTGGCAATTGTAAATAGTGCTGCTATGAATATTGGGGTGAAATAATAAATGTTTTGTACCAGATGTGCCCATAACAGTTTGGGTTTATAATGTTAAAATAATGTCTCACTATATCAGAGATATTTTCACCTAAAGAGAAACAACCATATAATAAAATATTAGAATAATGGAACCTATACTCTCAACTATAAAAACCCCTAATTTTTGAGATACATTAAAGAAACATTTGAGTCGTTGATAGATTAAAGCCTTCAGTTGTGATTGAATAAACAGAAAGAGAAAGAAAAACATTACTCAAGGAACAATGAAAATAAATAGGAAATTGTATTGAGTTAGTATATTGAATTAATTGGAACAAAAATATTTTCTAGTCTAGAAGATTGATTTTCATGCAAATTCTTAGAATAAATTTAGTGTTGGTGTCACATGTTGCTGTTGAATTATTCCAAAGTATTTTGGCTTTTATATTGAGGAGTAGCAAGAGTCAACTTTTCAGGAAATTTAAAATGTTTTATATTAATTTGTGTGTATTTAGGTAGATCTGATATATGAGTATTAGATATGAGTTTTATGTACTTGATGTCTGGAAGTAAATTAAAAAGATTATTTCACTCCCTTGGCATATTTGATTTGAAAGTAAATTTTATTCAATGATTGAATAAATTTGAGTTTTAAAAACTATAAGAGAATTTCATTTTTCCTATATGTGGTATGATTTTGTTTATGCTAATAAAAGAAACTGTCATTAATTAACATTTTAATCACTGTAGGTATTTCTGGTAATTGCATGTTTTCGGTGCTGTCATATTCTCTTCCAAAAAGATTCCAATTCATAAATATTCAATCACTTGGGTTCATTTTCATCATAAAACCATCAATCCCTATGTTATTTATGGGAAAAGTAATATAATTACAGCTATGGCTTCAAAACCTAAATGCCTTCAATTGCTATTATTAGTGCATGGAAGTATGACTAGATAGTTAATATGGGGGGAAAAAAGGATACAAAAAGAGAAACAAAGTATTAAAATAAAGGATAGATCATTCTATCAGACTTGCAGGAAATTTCCACTTAAATTTTGTACTTATACAGAAAATTTCTAATAAAAAGATGAATAATTGGTGTCTGAATTTAATCAATATATTCAGTCAAACATGCTATTATTCTTTACAAAAATCTCTATTTCAAGGCCACCTCTGTGTTATAATAGCAGTTACTGCATTAGTGGAGTATTTTTTTTTAACTTAACAATTTGGTGGCCCTTGAAAAGTAGTTCTTAACCCAGGTACAAAAGAAATGCCCTCGGGCTTCCCTGGTTGCGCAGTGGTTGAGAGTCCGCCTGCCGATACAGGGCACACGGGTTCGTGCCCCGGTCCGGGAAGATCCCACATGCCGCGGAGCGGCTGGGCCCGTGAGCCATGGCCTGCGTGTCCGGAGCCTGTGCTCCGCGGCGGGGGAGGTCACAACAGTGATGAGGCCCGCGTACAGCAAAAAAAAAAAGAAAAAAAAAAAAAGAAATGCCCTCAGCAATTCTCAATCAGTTGACTAGCATGTAGTTCAGAAATGCTTCTTTTAAATGACTGAAACAGGTGATTCAGATGTCTATGTCCATTCATTGAGAAAATCTTCTAGAAGAATTACTTGCTTTTTCTTTGGCTTCAGTGACCTCTTACAAGGTATGTCTTCAAGTTTGGTATAAAACTGCTTTTACCTAGATTTTATTTTCAAGACTCATATTTTGCTTCAGTGAAGCGAGTTCTTCAGTCTGTATATATGTTTGAAAATACAACAACAAAAAAAAGACAAGCCATATGATGTTTCTTTGCGTTCTCAGATTGTCTGTAGCTTTGGGTTATCTATTCCAGGTATAATTAGTGGATTTGTATTATTATTTTTTTTTAGTCACAAATACATCAATTTACTCTTTGTCGGTAGTATCAAAGAAAAATACATATCCAGACAGTAATTAAAACAGTAAAAATGGTACTATTTATTCAGGACTATTGCTACAGGGAAAAGAGACATCTGCCTAGAACTGCAGCCATTTTCAAATACAGCAAGGCCAAATGGGATTTATAACCAAGGAGCAGGGTGGGGGTCAGTGGATGGAAAATTACTAAGAGGAAGCATCTGGGGTAAGAGGGGATTCTGTTCCCACTGACTTGACAGGATTTATGCTGAAGGCAGAACAAGGTGAGCTGATACCAAGGCCAGAGAATGATAAATCTGATCAGATATCAAGAGTGGGGATTCTTGCTAAGTTGACTTAGCAGGATTTTTATTAAAATTGGGGGATGCAAGGATGAACACAGAAGTTCAAACGTAGAGGCTTAGTTGAGAAGGTCCCTCAGGGGAACATGACCAAAGTTTGCTTGAGGAAGGCATCATGTCAGCGACACATGGTTTCCAATCAGAATTTTAATTATTGAGACTTTCAACTTTTATTTAAGATGCAAAAAATCTAATTCTTGCAGGGTCTTTTCCTATTTCTCAATTCTTCTTCCAAGTCATTAGTGCCCTTTTATGATTGTGGAGAGGCTTTGTGAATTTTGAAGTATTTTAGCTTCTGGCATGTTCTGAAATAAGACATGAGTTTTTATGACTTACTTCAAATAATTATCATTTGGTTTTTTAATACAAACAAATTAAAGTCAGTAAAGATTATGCCAGTCACAGTGTATAAAGCAAAAACTGTCAAAAAAACATTCTGCCACTGAGGTTTTCAAATTCATGATTGCACGTCCTATCCTGTATCTCCAGTAAAATAGTGTATTTCTTGCTTTGAACTTAGTTTGTATAATAATACATCCAAATGGAATGATATTGGCCCTTCTGGTTAGTATATATTATTTTTCCCTTTTCTGGACTGTATTCTTTGGAAGTTAAGTCACTGTGTTCAAGGCACACTATAGAAGTGAGATATTATCCTCTCCTGCATTTAGGATGGGGTCTACATAGTTTGAAATTCTTCTGTAAAAGATATTTGTCACCTCTTCCTTATTTATTGATTCATTCAATGATTTATTTATGTCAGCATGCACTAAGAATATTTATTGGGTTGGCCAAAAAGTTCGTTCGCGTTTCTCTGTACCATCTTACAGAAAGCTTGAACGAACTTTTTGGCCAATACAATACTTTATACTTTGGGTTACAATCCAATAGTTATTTATGTATTTTCGTACTTAAATTGTTTCACCTTTGGCCTTTGGTTCCTCTGCCACGTTGACGTACTCTCATGTAAGTTTTTTCATTGGCTGGTTGGTTTCAAGTACTTCTTTGCTTTCTGGCACTACAAGATACTCCAGCCTCAACTTGTATATGTCTTGCTCCAGTTCCAGAAGCAATCATTTCTCCAAGAGGTCTTCATTCTTTTTCCTGGGGAATGGTATTAGAAACCAGAGTCTGAGAACTAGATATGCTCACTAGATAACAGAAAGAGACCCCAAAGTGATCTCATTAATGGAGTTTTCAGACATGGACTTTAAAACAATGTCTTGAACAGGTTTAGGAAATATAAACAAAGATTAAGACAACATGGCCAAGAACTGAAAACCATAGGGTATGTACTTAAATTCTGAACAGTTGGTAGTTACCAAAAGTTAACAACCATAATACGAACAATCAAGTGAAACATGCTATTACTTAAAATAAATGTTGAATACATTCAAACTTGACATTAGTGAATGCACTTAATATTTTGAAGAGTCTGACATGATGCTTCTAGTACTACAATCAAAGTAAATTTTGTTTTATATTGTCTGATATCCAATGTGAAATAGTTTATTCATTGAACAAATATATTGGAAACCTACTGTGTTGTTAGAATTTAACTAAGTTCTAAATGAACAGTTCATTCTTACACTTACTAATTTAGGTAAATGGCTTTTGAAACTTCACATCACTTTTAACATGATGCAGCATTAAAAAGTCAATTTTCTTCTTGGAGTAAGTGTGGATTTTAAAATTTGAATGGAAGTGGGAGGATAGACAGGGTAAGAAGTTGTTTCCTTATTATAATTTTTAATTTCCTGATGTCATCAGCAACTTAGCTATTCAGACACCTGCTTAATCTCTTTAGAACTTTTTTCTGATTATCTGGGTGCCCCAAAATTTAGCCTGGAAACTTTAGTTTGAATGATTATGTAAATCGCTTTCTGAGAGAATATAACCTTATGTCCTCCTGATGGAAACAGAAATTGAAAGAGGCAATCCTGAATTAATGATTCCATCCCTGAAGAGTCTCAAGAGTGAACGGCTCACGAGGGATGCTTATGAATTTTATTCTTTCCACGTCCACCCTTGACTCTCAACCAGTGTTGAGTAAGGGTTATATGAGTAATTTTATTCTCTGTTCCTGACAATTTAAAACCAGAACAATTGTTCTTCTTCATGAAAAGATGCAAAAAATTATAAAGATTAATCTATTAAATTAAGAATTACTAATGACAGGAAAAAGGAATATGGATTTTATCATATATCCAAATATTTTAATTAAAATTGTGTATTTTTACCATGGCATACAAAAGAGAAAATATATTATTTCTGATAAGCAAAGCTGCAACCTGCAATGCTCAGTTGTATGATAATGAGACATAGTGAGGTACACACTCTTTACAGAGAAATTTTATGAAAACTATTGAAGACTATGTTTATAGTCTGTTAGTTATTAGTAGCAGAAGTTATATCTGCTAGATAAAGATTATACTTCTTATTAGGAGGAAAGCTAGTTCACACTTTTAGGTTTGATGATGTTTTTCCTTTTTCCTATGTTTCTAACTATGTGGGCATTTCTATTAGGGACTATTTAAGTGGCTCAATACAGGCCCTAATCATAAGAATACCACTGAAAGTTATAGAAAGTGTTAACTAAATCACCATTCCATTTTCTGCATCTTTTACTATTCCACAAATCTTTTAATACCTATCTCTGGGATACAGAGAAAATAGTCTCTTTCTCCATATAAAAGAAGGGAAGCCGCATAGCCTGGTTTTAACCATAAGAAGTATCTATCTATCTATCTATACATGCACATGTATGTATATATATGTACATGTATAGTTGTATGTTTTATTTTTCTATTCATAGTTTAAAAATTATAGTTGATAACCAAATCTACAATTGAGTCACTGCCTAAACATACCTATTGACAAAAGATTCTTGCATTGATCAAAGAGGATTCAGTGAAATCTTGTCATTGCTTTTGTTTTTATTTGCACAGTCTATGATTCAAAACACTACTGGATCCTTTTTGTTGCTTTTGGAGCCTTTGCAATTCTGGGACTTCCTCAACTGATAATGTGTTTATCAACTTCATTACAAACTACTGCCATCTCTCAGAACAGATCATGACAAATCAGTTAGTCTTTTCACCGCTCTTGATGAACTCCAACACCACAGCAACTCTAAAAAACTCTTACTCTTTTCCATCCCTCACGTTGTGAACAAGCATTTATTCAGAAACAATGAGTCCCTCTCTTACTTCTTCTAAGTTTTGATTCATTTAATCTGATCTTCAGTACAAAAGAGAAGGCAGCAGCGTTCTGGCTGGAATTACAGATAAAACAAGTGAAAGCTCAAGGGAGGTAAAAACCTCCAAAATATTTATGCTATGAGGAGATATAAACCTAACACATAAAATAAGGCAAAATTGATAATTTTATGGTTATTGTAATACTAAGAAATGAACACTTTTAATTTTACGCTGTTTGTCTAGAGTATAATCCCAAAGTAAGGCGTTTTCTTACATTAATTCGTGCATTTTACCTCAAGGCCTGATATATGAACATGTAAATATTAGATTCATATACTAGGTGATTGGATTAAATATTAGATTAGATTTATTAGATTGATAACATTTGTAATTTAAAAGATGTTATTTATACATTTTTAGCATAAAAAATAAAAAAGTAAAACAAAGTAGAAAGCACATTTTATGTTGTTTTATATTTTATTTTAAAAAAATACTTCATATGTTGAAATTTTTACTCCACCAAAAATTTGTAATTATCAGTTCTGTAGTCAGCTGAATCATACTATTTTTATTTAAAGATTAAGATGATAGCCCATGAGTTCCAAATTGGTTGAGCTCAAATCCAAATTGTACCTAAATGAGATGGAAATATCTATTTATTATTGAAATGTAAACATCCTTGTTGAAAATCAAGGTATATTGTAGTATTTCAAATTTAAAATCCATGTTGGTTCTGCATGCAATTCATATAACTGGTTTTACATTATTGAATGATACTTTTTCTTCTGTTTAAGGAAAGGAAGGTGGCTCTTGAATCAAAGCTTTTTGGTGACTATAGTGCAAAAAATATTTTTAAGACACATATTTTATTGACATCTATTGAGGCATGAAGCTTTCTGGACATGGGATATCTCTGAATAATTGAAATTTAACTCTTTTTTTTTTTTTTTGGCGGTACGCGGGCCTCTCACTGTTGTGGCCTCTCCCGTTGCGGAGCACAGGCTCCGGACGTGCAGGCTCAGCAGCCATGGCTCACGGGCCCAGCCGCTCCGCGGCATGTGGGATCCTCCCGGACCGGGGCACGAACCAGTGTCCCCTGCATCGGCAGGCGGACTCTCAACCACAGCGCCACCAGGGAAGCCCCCGAAATTTAACTCTTAAAAGATAAAAATATCTAAATTTCTATTACATATATAGATATTTCCTACTATATTATTCACTTTATTGAAAGGCAAGTATATTATGCTGATTCTTATGTGATATACAGCATCACTCTTTGAGATATTACTACAGTAATAAAAATTGTAACTTTTGTCATGTGCACAGAGATCACTTTAGGAGCACTCACATTTAACATTTTATATAATTTAGGCAACGGTTTGAGGTACGTACCAACATAATCCTTGCTTTACAGATAAGGAATCAGAGGTAGTAGTACCTTTTTGGAAGTAAAAAGAAAATGTGCCTTAGAAGCAAATTTGAGTTTGGACTCTGGACTCATCACAACTACACTCTATCAAGCAATAATCACCATTATAATACTGGTGTAGTGATAATGTCAGAAACTATTGAAATATTTGGTATTCTTCTCTCTCTACTATCAATATATAAACAGATTTCACTTTTTGAATTTCTTCTTTCCTACTTTAGTGTCATCCAGCTATGAATTAATGTTTGATAATGCCAGCTATCAATTTTTTTTAACTTATTGGAGTATAGTTGATTTACAATGTTGTTGTAGCCTCAGGTGTACAGCAAAGTGAATCAGTTATACATATACATATATCCACACTTTTTTTTTTTTTTAGATTCTTTTCCCATATAGGCCATTACAGAGTATTGAGTAGAGTTCCCTGGGCTATACAGTAGATTTTTATTTGTTATCTATTTTATATATAGTAGTGTGTATATGTCAATCCCAATCTCCCAATTTATCCCTCCCCCCGCCTTATACCCTGGTAACCATAAGCCTGTCTTCCAACATCCATGACACTACTTCTGTTTTGTAAATAAGTTCATTTGTACCCATTTTTTAGATTCCACATATAAGCGATATCATATGATATTAGTCTTTCTCTGTCTGACTTACTTCACTCAATATGACAATCTCTAGGTCCATCCATGTTGCTGCAAATGGCATTATTTTGTTCTTTGTTATGGCTGAGTAATATTCCTTTGTATATATGTACCACATCTTCTTTATCCATTCCTCTGTTGATGGACATTTAGGTTGCTTCCATGTCCTAGCTATTGTAAATAGTGTTGCAATAAACATTGGGGTGCATGTATCCTTTCAAATTATGGTTTTCTCCAGGTATATGCCCAGAAGTGGGATTGTTGGGTCATATGGTAGTTTTATTTTTAGTTTTTTCAGGAACCTCTATACTGTTCTCCATAGTGGCTGCACCAATTTACATTCCCACCAACAGTGTAGGAGGGTTCCCTTTTCTCCACACCCTCTCCAGCATTTATTGTTTGTAGAATTTTTGATGATGGCCATTCTGACCGGTGTGAGGTGATACCTCATTGTAGTTTTGATTTGCATTCCTCTAATAATTAGTGATGTTGAGCATTTTTTCATGTGCTTGTTGGCCATCTGCATGTCTTTGGAGAAATGTCTATTTAGATCTTCTGCACAGTTTTTGATTGGGTTTTTTTGATATTGAGCTGCATGAGCTGTTTGTATATTTTGGAAATTAATTTCTTTTCAGTTGCTTCATTTGCAAATATTTTCTCCCATACTGAGCGTTGTCTTTTTGTTTTGTTTATGATTTCTTTTGCTGTGCAAAAGCTTTTAAGTTTAATTAGGTCCCATTTGTTTATTTTTGTTTTTATTTCCATTACTCTAGGAGGTGGATCAAAAAGATCTGACAAAGAGTGTCCTGCCTGTGTTTTCCTCTAAGAGCTTTATAGTGTTCAGCCTTACATTTAGGTCTTTAATCCATTTTGAGTTTATTTCTGTGTATGGTGTTAGGGAGTGTTCTAATTTCATCCTTTTACATGTAACTGTCCTGTTTTCCCAGCACCACTTATTGAAGAGACTCTATTTTCCATTGTATATTCTTGCCTCCTTTGTCATAGATTAGGTGACCATAGGTTTGTGGGTTTATCTCTGGGCTGGTTATTCTTGAAGCTGTGTTGTTTCTCTTATTTTCTACCTAGTTTTCTGTATATTATCTAAATTTCATGGGAAGTTTTGAGTCAAAGGAAATGTCTTGAAGTTGACCTGATGAAACTTTGAATGCATAGATGGTATGCACATAATGTCATAGTTTATTTCTTCCTATATTATTCACATAAATTCCATCTGAGTTGTTAACCTGGCTGAGATCTCTGGATAATAGAATGTTTCACAATTTGTCAGTAAATACCTAAGTACAGTTAATTCATTAGGGATGTCCTATTTTAACATATACTGAAATAATACTTTATAAGATTGCACATTCACTTTCGATGTGACCACAGAGGCAGAGTGATGGGGCCACAAATGAACAAATGCTGGCAGTTACCAGAAGCTGGAGAAAGCAAGACACAGATGATCTCCTAGGGCCTCTGGAGGGAGGCTGTAATACCTCCCTGCCCTGCTAACACCTTCATTTCAGCCAGTGATACTGATTTAGGATGTCTGTCCTTAGAATTGTGAGCTGTCATATGTCATGTGTATAATTCTCTTCTATGTGGTTTCTATGTGTTTCCATCTCTATACTTGTAGAATATTTTTACACCTCTTTTCAGTTTTGTTGATCTATTGTTAAACAAATATTTTGAGCTCATAATTTCAGTTCTATTTGTCAGATAAGAAAATTTTATTTGATTTTTTTAAAAATTCTTCATTTATCTTCTGAAAATCTTTATCTCATCTCATTTTAATATATTACTTATAACAATTATTTAAAAATCTTTACTCTGAAAACTCTAATGTGTGGTTCTAGCATAATCTATCTTCAGCTGTTTCTATTACTTACTCTTTTGTCTTGGTTTCCAGTCATGTCAATTAATCAATCAGTATGTCTGATTATTTTGTTCAGTTTTGTAATAAAATACAAGCTACTGTGTATAGAAAAAATTAGAGAGAATTTGGGGCTATTAGTAATGTTATTTTTTTCTCAGATAGGATTTTGATTTTCTTCTGGGAAGAGAGCTAGAGGGAGGAGAGATCACATTAGACTGTTAACATATTCAAAACCAGGCATGGAATTTAATGACAGCTATATTTTCCCGGTTCACCCTTATTTCCATACTAGCAACTTCTCTGGTGTCCTAAGTAGATATCTAGTATGTATCAGTGTCCCCACCCCTTGGTGAGTTTAGAACTCCAATATTTACACACTCAAGCCTAAAATACTGACATAAATTCTGTTCAACCCTCAATCTCTCAGAAGAAGTTTCCTCCTTCCTCCCTGTCTTTTTTTTTTTTTTTTTTGAATCAGTACATGATTTAAAGAGAAAGTAGTACTGAATGTCATACAGACTTTCCTGACTCCTCTTCTTTTTAGGATTTTGTTTCCTCAAGATATTGGTACCTTGGTAACTTTTCAATTTCAGTAAACAAATTTATTGACATCTGTATCATTAAAGAGGGGGAGGAAGAGAGAGATTAACTTTTTATTTCTTCTTTGAAGGTTAATTAGCTACAATATGTTTCCATCCCTGGAAAACGAAATGTAAATGCATTCTTCTAAACATAAAAGCTTCAACTCTAGAATTGTAAAAATTTTTATATTTATACTTTCCAGCGTAAATGTCATAAAATAGATTAGATATTAGGCAGCTATATATTTTAATATCATTTCTTTTCTCTGTAAATAATGCCTATTGAAGAAATAGGCCTTCAGAAATGTGCTATTTAAATCATGAATTCTTTTAGCAAATATTTATTGGGCAAGTGCATTGAGCTAAACTTTGTGCAACGTTCATTAGCCCTGTGCTTCTTTAATTCAGAATTAAGCAGACTACTACATACTACTAGAGGAGACGTGGACAGATAGTCTGCCCACTTGAACCATAGTTAGTCTGCCAACTCTTGCATTAATTGGATGTGAGCTAAGCCTGCTTTCAACATTTTTAAATGTTTGAGAACATAACAAGAAGAATCTTGACACGTGAATATTGCATAAAATTCAAATTTCAGTAACCATAAAAAGGCTTATTGGAATGGAGCCACACATTTGTTCACACACTTTTCTGTGGCTTCTTTTACACTACAATGTCAGAATTGAGTATGACCTGAAAGCCTAAAAGATTTACTCTCTGGTCCACACAGAAAATGTTGACTAATACTTTACTGGACTCTTGATTTTATTTTTTGTCCCAAAACAAGATGGATTACATTTTGAAACTTGATTTTCCTTTTTAGCATAAAAAAATAAAAACTTTATTTTACAAAGTTTTCTGAAGAAGCACTCATATTGATTTTTTTCCTACCTGCATAAACTTAGAAGGTATATCTGCATTTTGATTGTCTTTGGTTATACATAGGCAATGGGGTTTTGGATATTCCCATTGTGTATATAGCATCCCTTATGGCTCACCTTTAAAAAATCCAGAGTTTCTAATTTGTAGGAAAAGTTATCTTCAAAAATTGTGTTAACATGCCAACTTCAGCTCATTGAATCTCTTAGAGTCTTAGCCTGTATTTATCTCACTCTCCCTGGTTATATAACAACTCTTTTAAAATACTTTAGGAGTTCTATATGTCACTTTTCAGTATAAAATGCCACATCTATTTGAACATGTACATTTGCTCTTCAGTTATTTAGAAAATGATTTGATTTTTTTATATTCTAAAAAAAATAAGTCATATGTAGAAAAACGCCTTGATAATAATTTCCAGAAATAGTTGCAAGTGAGTACGGCTTAAGACAGTTTGGTTGGTGGGAAGCCAGATAGAAAACTCTTTTTTATTTTTTTTATAGCTTACCTAGTACACTACAAAAACTTTAAAAATTTTGCTTTTCTCTAGCGTGGCTTTAAGTTTAAAAAAAAAATTACTGGGCAACTTAAATATTTTCAAGCAAATGATTTGTGAATCAGGTCCAAGTGTTAATCCAAGCTTTAATATTTCTAATTAATTAACTTTGGCTACAGCAGCTATAAGCTGCAAAGCAAGGGATTACTGGTGACTTATCTGAGAATAAAACAAATGCATTATTTGAACAAAATATGTTTAAAATTGTTGCCTAAAACCTACAAAAGCTTTGAAGCATGTTGATATAAAAATCACTCTCAAAACCATTTAATTCCTTTACAATACTAAAATCCATTCAACTTAAAAAAATTAAAAAGTAAAAAAACTCTCAAACTTTAAATACTTGGAGATTAATCCCCTTGTCTTAAAACTCAAATTCAACCATTCTAGTGTTTGAATAGCCATTGAAGTAGAACGCATATACAAACCAGAGGAGACATTACTTTCTAAAGGAAAAGTGTGTTGATTGGGTTGGGACACTTCTATTTTTTACCTACTTTTCTAGAAAATCTTGAATTAGGTAGTAAAATAATTTTATATTTTAATAAAGGCAAATTAATGCAAAATTCAGAGAAGTGTGACTTTTGGAGCTATAAAGAAACTTATTAATTCTATGATTTTATATTGTCTTGAAATATAGTTTTGTATGTTGACTTTACATAAAATAATGGCAGCAGAAGTTTAAAATCAAAATGTATAAAGTCATGTCAATTCTCATAACATATATTTTTAAATTATTGATCACATTCTTTAGGCCTTGAGGAATATAAATGAAGTGGAAATGAATCTGAATTCCCTCTTAGTGTCACTTCAATATAACTATAATCAATATTAATGTATTTGTGGTATTATATTCCTATTATAACCGTAAGTTTACAAAAATTAGAGAAGTATTGGAAAGGTGCACGTCCACCTTTTCTTAAATGATAGTTTATAGGCAATTACAAACCCTATAATACATGCACCCTCAAATGTATATATTTTTAATTTTTCAGCTTAAACAATATCAAAAATAAAATGGGAAAATCTGGGTAAAAAGGACATATTAAACATATATTTTTGCTTCCTTCTGAAACATTTAATAAAAAGCATTGAGTAGATTTTTAGATCACAAGCCCATAAAGGTGAGGCAAACAAAAGAGACAGAAAAAAAAACAAAAACCCAGCAACTAAATTTTGGAGGGCTTAAAGTAAATTGATAAATGGTAACTGAGTAGCAGACAAGAGAATGATGAATTCTAATCAGACAATAAAGAGTCTCATGCAACTTACATCTTAGAATCCTTCAACTCTTAACAATTTTGAGTTGAATTACCTCTAGAAGTAAGGGATCAATGGAGTGTCACTAAAATAAGATTTATTTTTTAAAGCAAAGAGATTCTCTAGGTGTGATTTCTAATATTCTATAGGCAAAAAAAAAAAAAATCATCTCCCATTGCAGCACAAAATTGCAAAGGTAAAGTTTATTTTTGGAGCTTAAAACATACTTAATGACCTACATGCTGACCATGGCAGCCCTCTTCTACTATTCAGATCCCAGCATTCTGGATTATAGGACGTTGACTTCCAGGTAAAATGGGGGGAGTATTTTCTTGGAAAATCCAACCATTCTCATAAGATTGGAAAAGAGATGTTATCAACACATATTAACCAAAGAAACTACCCATCTAGATAATATGGAACATATCCTACATTTGGTAAGCCATACCTTCTAATGGAGTTTCCAAGCAGCTTTTTATTCAGTAACTCTTAATTATGATCAGTCAACCAAAGATTATCGATGAAAATCCTCTAATTTGAAAGAGAAAAAAAGTAATAAAGAGAAAATTTTAACTTGGAGGATACAATGACTATTTGTGGCAAAGGAAATATCAAATACCTTTGCATACAATTTGGATCAATTTAATTTAATTTTATGTTTGGGCAGTTCTATTTGGAAAAATTAATGCTTTGAGTATTTCTTTTTTTAAAAAAATAAATTTATTTATTTATTTTTGGCTGTGTTGGGTCTTTGTTTCTGTGCAAGGGCTTGCGGTGAGCAGGGGCCACTCTTCATTGCGGTGTACGGACATCTCACTGTCCACGGCCTCTGTTGTTGCAGAGCACAGGCTCCAGACACGCAGGCTCAGTAGTTGTGGCTCACCTGCCTAGTTGCTCTGCAGCATGTGGGATCTTCCCAGAACAGGGCTCGAACCCGTGTCCCCTGCATTGGCAGGCAGATCCTCAACTGCTGTGTCACCAGGGAAGCCCAGTATTTCTTATTATATGGAACAATTAATATATTAGAACTTTTAATTCTCTCTTAGAGGTCTTCCAAGAAAGGGAGACAAATAAATTATTTTTTAAAACTCATTCTATCTTTCAATTACCATATAGGTCCATTTGACACTTTTATAAATCTAAGATACATTACAGAACCTTAGTAATCATTTTCTTATAACAAAATATTTCACTGTTTCATTAATCTGTGAATTATTCATTAGTCATCTATTACACCCAAATAAGCGTTCAAATTATTTTTTTAAAAAAGAAAAGAATGTTGGAATCACATAGAACAAAGATGCAACAGTGAAATAAATTATTCTCCTTTAGTGTTTTTTGTTTGTTTGTTTGTTTTGTTTTGTTTTGGAATTGTACAAGGTATTGCATCATTTCTCACAAAGTATAAGAGAAAAGTAGGGAATCCATCTCTGCAGTGTGCTTTTAGATTTCTTTAAATAAAACAGAGAAGTAAGTTTTTCATGTTTGGCCTATGATAGAAAAGAGAAGAAAATTGACAGAGGATTATATTTCACAATTATTAGATAAATCAGAAGATGAATTCAATGAGACTAAATAGACTTTGATTATGATGATAAAACTGATCATAAAAGTGAAATCTCAGACTCTTAGTCACTTGATATCTTACTTCATTTTCCCAACCTCACAAATTAATAAGAGAACAATATATTTCTAAAGACAAAATAGAAAAATGTATTCTCATGCAGTTAGTAATTCAAAAGGAAGAACTTGATGATACAATGTTTTGGGCCAAAAGCTTAGTCTAAGCTAGTTTTCTGAAAGAATGTTAACAGTAGTTTTTTTATCTTTTATAATGTTTGCATACCAAAGTTTATTGACATGAAAAGATTTAAATGTTTAAGTTATTATTAAAATTTCTTTAAAAATTTACTATCCCTTCCTGATTATCCTTTTATTTTATCCTTTTAAAAAAACTTATCATTGTTTACTATCCCTTTATTCTTATATTTGAAATTAATCTTTTAAACATATAAAACATTGAAAGTGTCTACTGGAATCTTGTAGAAAATGATGATGATATTTTCTGAGGGATAATATTTCCAGAGAGAAGGCAATGCATCCATGAGGAAATAACAGAATACTATAAAAAGGAGGATCAAATTAACAAATGAGTATTCTCAGAAAACACAAATATGTAACAGAAATGACAAAAAAATCAAAAGAAGTGGAAAATAAAGATAAATATCTCATCAAACATTCAATTAAAAGACAATAACTGGAGAACAGTGGGAAAAAACAATAGTCAGAAATATTTTCTAGAAGATACAGCGTGCAGCTAGCTATGAGTTCTAGGGAAAAAAAAGAGTCTTGATTAAAATATACACTACCAAACGTAAAATAGATAGCTAGTGGGAAGCAGCCACATAGCACAAGGAGATCAACTCGGTGGTTTGTGACCACCTAGAGGGGTGGGATAGGGAGGGTGGGAGGGAGGGAGACGCAAGAGGGAAGAGATATGGGAACATATGTATATGTATAACTGATTCACTTTGTTATAAAGCAGAAACTAACACATCGTTGTAAACCAATTATACTCCAATAAAGGTGTTAAAAAAAAAGATATCATCGTTGAAATAATTGAAGAAAACTTTTTAAAACTGAAGGATGTTGACTTTACAAGCTGAAAGAGTTCAGTTAATACCCAGCACAACCTACAAAAAAATATGCCCACGTTTCATTGCTGTGAAATGTTGTAACTGTGGAAACAAAGCCACTGCAAAATTTCAGAGAAAATACAAGTGGTACACAGAGGATTAATAACACCAGCATTGAAATTCACAAAAGAAACATCAGAAACTCAAAACATATCATCACAGTTCTGAAGAGAAATAGTTTCTGAACTAGACTTCTATACCTATCAACCAAATACGAGGGCAGAATTTGTACATAAGTTATAGAAATGGCTAACAATGACAAAAAATTATCTTATATGAAACATTTAAAATAAACTAATAGGGGATATAGCCACCAAAAGGAGAGAGGAGGCCAGGAACAACAAAAAATATGTGAGCCAGAAAACAGGAGATCCTACAAAAACAAAGATGTGAAGGATTTACCAGTATGATGATGAAGTGAGGTCCCAGGTATACACAAATGTAGGACAACAATCACAAGTTAAAACAGTGGAACTTATAAGATAGTTATGTTAAAGATTCTCATCACTAAAGCATCTTCTCTAATTTCCCACTAATTTAAATCCAACTTAAGGAAAGCCATATTTACTAAGGAAAGAAATTATATATTTCACTGTAAAAACTGACTCCCCAAAGTATTTAAGGCATCACATCTGATTAATGAAATTGATGCCTTTCTCAAGTGACTAAAAATCAGCTGCATTTTAATCTTGTTTACGTTTTCTTGCTTTAGTTACAAATCAAGCTCAGTCCATGAATATATAAACTTACTACAAATAAGGAATTATCCTGCAACAATTTCTCACAATATTAATAATCAATGAATGCTTCAGCACTAATTTGTCATAAGTTAAATTTACTCCCATATAGTAATTTTAAGTATATGAAAGAAGAAATTGTCTCATTTTTAGTATTTTCTATATTTCAATATTTTAGATGATTTTGAAAAACTCCTTGATATTATCATTATTTTACTAAGTCTAGAAATCTGACCAAATGTATTAGCTTAAAGGGACTTATATGAGTGAAGCTGAAAAATTACCAATTTCCTGGGATGTAATCATACCAAGTTAATCTCTCTTTCTGAGAATATACCAGAAAATCTGCACATTAAATACCCCAGGGATTTTGAGTCAAATATAAATTTCAGGTTAATTCCCTTAAAAATGATTGTTAGCGTGATTTTTTGCAGTTTGTTCTTTGAAAAAGAATAATTGTATTAAATGCCATTAAAGGGTAGAACATGGGGCCAATTATAACTGCTTATTAAACATAGAGTGATTATATAAGTTAAATAGACTGAATATAATAAAACTGGGCATTTGTGGAGATTGGGGAAAACTGGTGAGAGAAAATGCTCCGTCAACAGAGAATAATGCGTTGCCAGCTGATGGTTGCCAATAAGACATTGATCTTAGCGTTGCCAGATCTTATTTTTCAAAGGATGATGAAAATAGACATTTCTAAATTTAAAGTCTCTTACCTTTTAAATCTAGGCAATCACTTTTTTTACACACTGATGGGCATCAACATGGACAACAAACACATCAATTTGTGAGCTGCCTTTATATAGCAGGCTGACAATTTGTGACACTTTACCTCTTACCATTTCCATGTGATGGGTAAGACGTTAATTGTATCCTGAAATTTATTTACATTGCTTATTTTCCAACCTTTATAGATTAAAAAAAGAAAGAGCATACCAACTATATTTTTCCTTTGAGGAGTAACATTTTAATGAATATGTACCCATATTTTTACTCCCCAAATCATTTACAAGCAGACACTTTTGTATTCAGAGGAGAAAATTGAAATTCTAATAGATTCTCTGATCTTCTTAGTGATTGTGTAATGAACAGTAGGACTGAATTGGGATCACAAAATTCTTGGCATGTGATTTATGTAAGTGAAGGACCAAGCTCTTTGTCTATAGGTAACATCAGATCAGGAAAAACTAAGATTAGAGATTCAAAGTACTAGAAGGTCACTACAAGAAAATCCTAGAACATCCTAGAAACATAAGCCAGGGAACTACGATAATTTTATCTGTCTCTTCTCTCACTGTATACCTTCCCAATCCCTTCCTCCACTCTGCCTTTCAATGGAAAGTCTCTATAACTAGGTAGGAGTGTGAATATAAAATCAGTGTTGTCAAATTTAATATCATATAAACATATGTACTAGCATAAAGATGCTGTAGAGCCCAGATCCAAAATGTTTCTTCGACTCCCTCTCCCCATTCCACCCCACTGAAATATAAATTCTATGAGGGAAGAACACAGTCAGATTCAACTCTGTCTCCCAAGTGTAGAGAAAAGAGCCTGTAACATAGAAACTGATAAATAAAAATTTGCTTAAAGATGAAATTACAGTACATATAGCAATATATATTGGATTCCTTGGGGGCTTTCAAAATATTTGGATTTACTTTGTGTAGACATTTTTAGACTTTTCTTAAAAGGTTGTATTGGAAATGAAAGCATGAATTACAAGATTACTGTTTACTGACTGCCTATTATGTGTCAACAATGTGTGATGTGTTGTAACAGTGAATGCTTTTTTTTTTAGCCACCTCATAAAATTATCATCACTGGGGAGATACTGATGAACTTAACAGTCATTAAGCACAAATGTGATACCTGCTGCAATAAGAACTAGAGATCACAAGGTGGATGGTGTACCTAAGCCAGAGTTAAGGGATTTCCTGGAGGAAATCTCTTCTAAACTAAGACTTGGAAAATGAATAGTAATTAGCTAAGGGTCACTGCTGAATAGTAATTAGCTAAGGTTCTGGTGGCTGAAGTTAACGTGGAGGGAAAGAGTAAGGGACATGAGGCTGAAACAATCAGGGACTAGGTTGTTTTAATAATCTTGTAGGTCATGACAGAGAGTTTGATCTTTACCCTTGAAGGGACTACCTGAGTGCAATACAGATCATAACCAAGAGAGAATGTATTATACTAATCTATATTGTAATACCAGAGAAGTTGTATTGAGACTATCAGGATGGATGCTATTTCAATAATACAAGGGAGAATGGATTTTGATACAAATCACCAGTACATCAGAAATGGGATGAAGATTGGAGAGATTTGAACCCTTGAAGTTGCTGTGTGCTAGGTAAAGTAGAGTTGAATATCAATGATTTCATAGGGTTTAATATGTTAAATTGATAGAATTTCTTGGTTTATTGGCAGAACTGGAGAGATAAAAGGAACCAACTATGGTGCTGAAGTTTCTGGCTGGTGAGTTACTGGTAGTGATGTGATTAAAGAGGACATTTTCTCATTAATGAAGCCTTTAAAGAGTAACTCTTTGTTTTCTGTCTAAACTTTCCAATGTCAAAACTAATAAACTGACCAGGCTTTTACACTTTTTCTTTCTCTGTAAAATATTTGGCTTCTCCAGATTGGTTTCTTCTGGTTTCATGTTTGTGGAGATGTGTATGTTTGCTAAGAAATGTGATGTGGTTTGGAGAACTCTCTCACCTTGTTTAGATAAGACCGACTTATTGAAGAACAAGTTCAAGAATTATTGTTACATGCACACACACAGAAGCCAGTAGTCGATACCTTGTGGAAAATCAGTAAAGATATATTTACTTATAAAACATATTTTTCAATAAAATATTTATTATGACAGATTTTTTTCTGTCACTTGTCATTTTCAAAGCTATGAGCAAAATTCAGTACAAAATGAAGAGCATATTATCAGGAATGATAATAACATACGTATTCATACTTTTATATTGACCTACCCTATGTTAATTTCTAATTTCTTTAGCCTGGGGTGAGCTGGGCTGTTTCATCTAACATTATTATTAGAAATATAAATTAAGTAAAGGTTAGGACAGGTAGAGATTCTGTGTTTTGATTAATTTTAAAACATATGGTTAAAAAACAGCAATTTCATAGCCTTGTAAAATCCATACTGAAAAAAATATTTAAAACATATACTAATTTTAAAAGGTTGTTTAACATTTTGCTTAATAGAATTTAGCTCATTATAGGTAATTCAGTTTCCGTAATACCCCTTTTTAACACAGAACCAAAAATGGTATCAGTTATTTGTTGGAACTTGCTCAGTGCTATAGTTAAATCTCTATGTATCTGTCAAACTGTCTTTCCCTAGCTGGAGCTCCTGTCAGAAATAATCATTTCATGGTCTCACATTCACAAAGGTGCAAACCCCAGCTATTCTTGCCTTTTTAATGTCAAAAATTGTGCAGACATGAAATGTTTGATAAAACTACTATAGACACACAAGTAAGCCCATCCTTTTTGTTTTTGTGTTTTGTTCTGTTTTATTTTTTCAAGAGCAGGTCCTGAAATACAGGTAATTTGCAGGTTTTAAAAGATGTAGCCAGGATAATTTATTAGTTTACTAAGATAGGTTAAATAAGAAATTCTTCCATTACGGTATGTCAATGGACATTTCAAAAGTAGAATCTCTAATATAAAGTTATTGAGAATGTTTGTTTATAAGAGCTAACACCTTCAAGATTTTGTTTAAATAAGAAATCTAGAATAGGCTTATTATCTTCACGCATGTCATAAAAGAAAGAATGACAATAAAGTTCTGATGATTCAATACGAAAACACTAAAATATACACATACTAGAGAAACTATTAGTTTATGTATTATTACAGGTCATACATAATTTAAAATAAATCATTTAAAAAATCAGAGATTTTAGAGATTAAATACCATTTTATGATATTGAAAGTCCTGTATCCTACAAAACTCTTTTATTAGAAATAGCATCTGCAAGGATGTTTAAATTATGTAGAATTATATCTACAATTTTATCTGTTTTTTTTGTAGATGCAAGAAATATAGATATATTTCTTTCTTATATTGATGATATATCTTCCACTAGCATTTAGTAAGCTTCAGTTTCAAGGCCAAATACTGTAATTTTATTTGTTAGAATAATGGAACATGATACTTCAGATCTACAAGATAATTCCCTACATAATCATACGAAGAAATATTGGTAAAACGTCCAGTGGTGCAACATCTAAATCAGTATGGAAATGATATAATTTCATTGAGGAAAATTCTAATTTCTATGCTAATTTCATGAGATTGCACAACAGATGTTCATTTAGGATAGAGTCTTCATGGGAATTATAAAGACATCTACTGGCAGATTTTATCTCTGCTATTTACTCCTAAAATATCTGTTAAAAATATGGATAGCTTGTTTCTGCAGGGCTGAAATTTGCTTCTGGAGCTTCATAGTAGTGCCAGAACTTCTTATTTTAAAATTAATTAATTAATTTAGCCTCTTATTTTTAGCAAGCTTCTTGATCCTTGCTAAATCTGATGATCAATCAAGTTGAAGAACCACTCTTTGAAATAGTAAAAGAAATTTCCTGGGGTTTGTTCAGAATATCAGATTTTTCCCCTCTGGGTAATAGCCTTTATTCTAGCCCACTGGAGTGGATAAATGGCCAGATAGCTTGAACTAAAAGAAAATGTTAGAAAAGGGTTTAATGTGTAGCACTCAAGACTAGTTTGCTCACTGTGTAATAACTTACCCAATAATTAGAGTGCTTGGTTTCCAATTCAGACTCTATTCCTACTTAACTTTGAGTTTAAATAAGCTACCCAACCTCACTAAATCTCATTTTCTTTATCATTAAGATAAGAATTATAATGATATTTCTCAGCTGGGGAGAGAATTAACAGATCAATACATATTACAATATTTAGAATAATGTGTGGTATATAGAGTTTATTTTTTATAAATCATTATTATGTTTACTTTAATTATTATAGTTATTATTGATATTACTTAAATTGGCATTAGAAAGCATACTTGATAACCCAGAATATTTGTATGGAAAAAGAATTACAATTCCTGAATATATTCATAATCCCACAATATAAAAGTAGTGTCAAAATACCATCACATAATGAAACAAGAGTAATTATCCTGGTTGGACTAAGTTTTAGACATAGCAGTTATCTCATATAAAGGCAAAAACAAGCAAGTAAACAAAACAAAACAAAACAAAACAAGAACAGAAACTTTTCCTTGATCACACATTGTTTTCCCAATGAGACATATGCATGAATAGAGCAACACTTCTATTTTCTTATTCTCAGTTACTACATAAAAATTTCTTTGCCAAGAGTAAGTGTTAATTTGGCACACAACATGCTTTAACATGTGAAGACCCTCAGGCAAAAAATAATAACAGATTTATTAAAGGTATGAATAGCCTTTTTCCTGTGAAACAAAATGACCTAAAACTTACACATGAATAACGTGGCATTGAAATCCAGGCTCCGAACTCCCATTTCAAAACTCTCTCTACTACTAAAATTAAAAGAACAAATTTAAAAAAAAAAGGATTTAGTTTGATATGCCTTTCAATAAATGTTCTCTTTTCCATGGTTTCTGTTACTGAAGCCAATAAAATTTTAGGGTAGGCTTCCTGTTTTTATCACTTATTATGTATTCCTCCTATCCGTCTATATCCAAAATGGAATATACCGTTATCTCCCACTTACCAACTGACAATCTTCCACCCCTTCATTCATTTAATATTCATCCTTACATCTGATCTCTTTCAAAATATGTTCTTATAATATTTAGGAAGGTAGATCAAAATTATAAGATCTTAAACAAATAGTTACTATATTAAATTTGCCAAAGATAGAAGTAATTTACAACAGATAGGAAAAGTGTTATACATGTGTTAAAAGTTTAGTTAAAAATGTTAATAAATAAAATGGAAAGATGTAAGGAATTTTCTGTAAGGAAAAGATGTAAGGAATTTTAATATGTACTTTAAAATATTAAATAGAAATAAGATAGTAACAATTTAAAAATGATAATGACAATAGCCAAGAACAAGGGAATGATAATGATTTTCACAGATGTATTTGTTGTTTACTGCGACCATAACAATTTGTCACAAAGTTAGTGGCTTAATATAACACAAATTTATTATCTTAGAGTTCTGTAGGTCAGAAATTTGGTGGGTTTGGCTGGTATCTCTGCTTCAGATTTCATGAGTTTGAAATGAAATTATCAGCAGTGTTGCAATTCACTTCCAGACTCATTCAAGCTGTTGGTGGAATTCAGTTGGGAGCACTGAGGTCTTCGTTTGCTCGAGGGCTTTTGGCTGAGGGTTAGTCTCAGTTTCTAGAGACAGTGTGCATTCCTGGCTCTTGGCTGTCTTCCTTTTCAATGTAAGCAATAGGGAGCAAGCCCCTCTCACCTTTAAAATATCTCCTGGTCTTCTTCCTGTGTATCTCTCTGCCTGATACTTCTGCCTCTCTCTTCCATTTTTAAGGACCCATGAGATTATATTGAGCCCACCCTGATAATTCAAGAAAATTTTGGAAAATCTGAAAAGTCCCTTTTGCAATGTAATATAAAATACTGTCACGTTCTAGAGATTAAGACATGAACATCTTTGGCGGAGTGTGGGAAAGTGGGAAAGGTAGGTATTATCTACCCACCTCAATATAGTTACAAGAGGATGATGAGGTGATAAATAAAGTATTTATTGAGCACTTACTCTGTAATGGGCTCTATTCTAGGCATAGAACTAAAGAAGTAATGTCCTTACACTTGTGGAGTTACAAACTAGTGAAGGAAACAATCAATAATGTTTTATTACAATCTAAGATTATGTCAATTGCAATGAATGAATTAAAAACGCAGGTAAGAAGGTAGACATTGAGATGGGAATGAGAATGTACTTTAGGAGATGAATCAATTAGAATCTGGGGTAGTAAAATTTCAGGAAGAGGGAACAGAATGAGTAAGGGTGATAGTCGTGAAGGAGCTTGAACTATTCAAGGAAGAGTAAGAGGGCAAAAGTGAATAAGACAAAGGAGGGCAATTACATTAGAGAAGTAGAACATGGTGAAGAATTTGATTACTAGTCTTGGGATAACAAGAAGGTTTTGAACAAGATGTTAATGTTGCTGTAGTCCAATGTATATTTTATTATTTTACTATTTTTTGCCTTGGGATTTCCTCTATAATTGCTCTATTTTTATAACATCTAGACTAAATGAGGTTTAGAGTTGTTAAAATTATATTTCATCATGAGAAAGACTCATTATTCTCACTAAGTATAAATTCCAATTCTTTTTAACTCAAGAGATTTAGTAAATGTTCGAATACAACAAAAAACAACATAAGTCTTCAATGCTTTAGATTTATAAAATTTAAAAGTGATTTAATAATATGGCCCCGTAAACATAAAAATAGCCTTTCTTGAGATTTTGATTTGGTATAAAAATAAAAGAGAAAAAAGTTTGATTTATAAACATGTAAAAATGATGCAGAGAGGAACAACATAAAGAAAGCAAATAACTGCATTGAATGTGTTCTTTAGTCAAAGTAAATTTTGATTCATATTTTAACTTTCTGTGAACAAGTTTCTCCAGATTTCATAAATGGAACACAAAGTAATTTTACTATCAGAGTCCTAGTTCTGAGCAATTTATGCAAAAGAAAATGTAGATGTTAAGAAATTTGCTTTCTACCTCTGTAAAGTAATGAGGCAAATAAACTACAGTTGTACTTTATTAAGCAGTAGATAAAACAAGATATGCACATTTTCTACATAGAATATAGAAATGATTAAATCAACATCACTGACTGCCCTTTATGATTAAAAATATTTAATTAGAAATAAAATAATTTTGTTTAATTGAATTGAGCATTGTCTCAAAGAGGCAAAGAAGTCACACTTTTCAAAAAAAGGATGCATAAACTTGAGTATTTCTTTTTCTTCTGTATCCCAAATACGTCAAGATGTCCCAGTGTTAAGATTGTTGCTAAATTCCCATGTCAAAGCAAGCAAGCTCTTCTGAATCCATTTAGAAGGGTTTACAGGAATTATAGACCCTGGGCTATCAGGCTATTTTCCAGATATGCTCTGAGTGGACAGTAAGGTCAAAAATACTCTTAGAAAAGTGGGATACATTTTCTTTCAGGATATATTTACGAAACAATGCAGCTTAGGATAAATTAAAATGAAGTAATCATTTTTTATAAAGCTGTCAGTTTTAATGCATACATTACCAAAAATGTTTGAGAGAATATACTATTCTATAGCAATTTAGGCTATCCTATTTTAATCATTTAAGGAAATACTCCATACCTTTAAATTAATGTATACAAAACAATTTTGAACATGTTTTAAAGATTTAGAAGCATGCAAGAGTACAACTGTGTTTAAAGTACTTCTGTCTTCCTTTTCTAGAAACATTTTTGGGTTTATGCTGTTTTGTTATGAGATTATCTTCATGAGTGAAGCTTGATTATCTAGAAGACAAATTGAATACTATTAAATTAACATTAAATTTACTAATATACTGAACTCATGTTTGCCAAGATTAAAACTTCTATAATGTGCTCATATTACAGATGGTCCCCAGTTGCTCTTTTTCTAGAAAAAAAAATCCATCGAAAAATGAGGGTGTGTTAACAGATTATGACCAAGTGCTAATATAGAATCATTATAGAACATTACCTACAGTACTGGGAAAAAGAATTCTGCATAATTGTCCAGAAGATCCTGGGATTTTGAGATCTACAACATTCCCAGTGGCATCACCCATTCAAAAGACTTGGCAAAGGAATCAAAAACTAGAATCAGGGCTTCCCTGGTGGCGCAGTGGTTGAGAGTCCGCCTGCCGATGCAGGGGACACGGGTTCATGCCCCGGTCCGGGAAGATCCCACATGCTGCGGAGCGGCTGGGCCCGTGAGCCATGGCTGCTGAGCCTGCACGTCCGGAGCCTGTGCTCCACAACGGGAGAGACCACACCAGTGAGAGGCCCGCGTACCGCAAAAAAAAAAAAAAAAAATCTAGAATCAAAAAAAAAAAATGTCAAGAATGATCTCTAGTTTCCTGCTTCCACTATGATGCAGAATGCCATAAAGATCACTCAAATCTTAGGAATAAACTAAGTAAATTACAAAATTATAACTTCATATGTGTCCATTAGAGACCAGAGAACAACCAAGTAACCTGAATTTCTGAAACCAGAAGAGGACAAGAAAACCAAGTAACATGAATTCCAAAGAAAAACAAGTCCCATGAAGAAGAAGAAACAGAACATACAAACTATTTTCCTTATTAAAGAGCATAGCAGGAAGAGGAACCCGTCACCAGGCAAGCTGGTAAGTCTTAGTTTGCTAGCTCTCTTCCTCTCCTTCAAATCAAATCCTTAAGCTCCTGAGGGAAGACAGAGAATATTCTAAACCATAGGCAAAAGCTTGTTGAGGAAGGATAGAAGAAGAAACTATCACTGGGAGAGAGCCAGGAAACTTCATTGGCATTGGATCCTATATTAATACCAACCTGAGTTCAGCTACTGATGGGAGAGGGGCAGAAAACACCCCTCCAAATGCAATCTCAGACACAAGATAGTGTTTAGAGCACTGAGAAACTGCACTCCCCTGAGGTTCAGAAGCAGAGGGATGCCTAACATTTCGGCAGAAAGTGGCCAACTAAGACCACATCACGCATGCTTAACACAAGCCTAGAGGGAGTAGTAATATAGAGAAGTTGGCCACAGGGAGGGAGTGTGAAGAGCATGGTGATTGCCCCATCTGGAATGCAGTGATGTGATGTTGGTTGAAAACTGAGAGCGTGGAGTAGTCACTGAGGAAAACACCTTTTGCGACCTTATCCCAAACCCTCAGTATGCGGCAGCTTTAGCTCACCGCTATGAAAATTTGAAGTCTGTGCTAAACAGAGGAAGCATTTCTAGGATTAAATAGCAGCTTGTCTCAATTACTACTGTCCTACAAATGATGTTCATCATTTAAGCAAAAAAGTATCAAATACACCAAGAAAACAAGAAAATAAACTTTGTCAAAGGATACAGCAGTTATGCAAACAAGACATGGAAATAATGTAGATGTTGGAACTATCAGAAAGTGTCTTTAAAATAATTAACGTGTTAAAGGACATAGTGAACGTAGGGGGTGGCATACATAAAGAGGTACATAATTTTGCAGAGACATGGAAAATATAAGAAAGGATCAATGGCACAGCTGAAGAAGGAACTTCAAGATGGGCCAGTATAAATTATTCAGATTTTTAAAAATGAGAAGAGAGAGTGAAAAATAAAAAAAATAGAACACAGCATCCAAAAGCTGTGTAAAACACATGGATTTCAAATCCAAAAGAAGAAGAAAGAATAATACTGAGAAAATACTTGAAGACTGAAATATTCCAAAATTAGTTTTTTTTTAAAAATCAAACCATAGATTAACTCAGAGAATGCTAACCAGCGTAAATGCTAACTTTGAGTCATATCCAACGTTAGTGGACTTAAAAAATCAATTTGTAAGGTGTCATTTTTCCCAAATTCATCTAGACATACAGCATAATAAAATCAGAATGCACTTCTTTTGTTATTTGTGGTGATAGAAATTAACAAAGTGGTTCTAAAATTTACATAAGGGCAAAGGACCTTGAGTAGCCAATTTTGAAAAAGAACATATTTGGAAGGCTTGCACTACCTGATTTAGGATTGCTGAACAAAGCCACAGTCCATCTAAATGCTGCAGTAAACACATTGCTGTGGTGTTGGCATAAAGATAGACATATAGATCAATGAAACAGAATAGAGAGTTCAAATATAGATGCACACATAAATGGTCGTTTTTTTTTTTACATAGTTGCCAAGGCTATTCGATGTTAAAAGCAGACTTTTTGCAATAAATAGGGTGGAGAAAAAATTGGGTATCAATATATAAAACAATAACCTTCAACCCAACCTCTCAAAATATATAAAAAATAACTCAAAATGAATTAGAGACCAAAATGTAAAAGTGAAACTGTAACATTTTCTATGAGAGAGAACAGGAGAAAATTTTTGTGACAAAGATACAAAGGTTTCATAGATAAGACATCAAATGTGTAATCCATTAGATAAAATGATTGACACATTAGACTTCATTGAAATTAAAAATGTGCTGTATGAAAAACAGCCTATTAAAACAAGGAAAAGACAAGCAACAGGCTGGAAGAAATATTTGTAAAACACATAAATGATAAATGTCTAGTATCTAGAGAATATAAAGGACTCTCAAAATGCAGTACATAATTAGAAAACATACAACAAAAAAGTTAAAGAGACAATTTACCTTAAACGATATAAAGGCAACAAATAAGCTGATGAAAAGATTCTTAACATCATAAGTCACTTGGAAAATTAAAATCTAAATCACAATGGGGTACCACTATAGACATATTAGAGTGACTGAACTTAAAACGATCAAAAATGCTCAAAGTACCAAATTATGGAAGGAAAGAAAGTAGAACTCTCCTACACTGCTGATGAGAATTTTAAATGATACCATCACTGAGGAAAATAATTAAGCAGTTTTTTATAAAATTAAGTACCATATGACCCAGTTATTCCAGCCTAAGTGCTTCACCTAAGAGAGATCTGGGTAAAACATACCCAGATCTGTATATTTGTAAAAGAGCTTTATTCATAACAGCAAAACTAGAAATGACCCAAATATCCACATCGCGAGAATGGATAAACAAATGGGGTACATATGTTTAATATACAATACAGTAACAAAAAGGAACATACTACTTATACCTGCGATGATACAGATGTTTCCAAACATTATGCTAAGTAAAGACTACATACTCTGATTACAGGCATATGATTTTTTAAACTACAGGGACAGGTATCAGGTTGTAGGTTCTAAGGTCTGGAGTGAAAGGGGAAATGGTTAGAAAGAGGTAAAGGAAACTTTTTAGATAATAAATGTGTTCAGTTGACCTAAATCACTGGAGAATTCTTATGTATTTAATCACTTCCTAATTTTAATTTTAACATATGTATATATAATTGTCATTTTCATATTTGCTTTTTATTTATGTATTTTGTACTATGTTTTTACAATTTGGTGCTGCATCAAGCATTCTTCTAGAATGATGGACATTCCTTCCTTTCAAAAATATGTTAGATACTTCAGATATATGCTCCTGTTGTATTTCTTCTACCATTGTTTTATATTCTATTTTATTGCTAATGCAATGATCTGTTCCCTTTATACTTAATATTCTTGAAGTATGTATATATATATATATATATATATATATACTATATACCTGTATATAAGCATCGGATTTTTATATCATATCTAATGACTATGAAAGACTTATGCGTTATGAGGTTCTTCACTGAGCCTAGAAATCTTCACTTAGATGATGGTTAATTATTATTTTGAGTGAACGTGTTTCAAGTGATAATAAGAAATTTAAATTTTTACTTCTAAAATAAAATCTAGTGAAGTCAAAATTGAATGCTATTGTGTAGAAATGTATATGTCTCTTTATTTATCTAAAGGCAACTTAATGAGGTGTCAATGGCTAAATACCTGGATCTCTCCAGGATTCAAGAGTCCTTGAAGATAAATGATCTTTACTGAAGACTAACTTTTAAAAGACATTAATCAATACAGTACATCTTTATCACACCCCAACACTGATTTAAATAATAAAGCTGAGAGTGTACGTGGCAAGTGGAGACTTCAAAAGGGATATTGTTAAGAACATTTAAACTGAGGTATGAAACTTGAAGTTTCCTCTAACTTCACTAAGAATTGATTTTTAGTGTGACTCTTATTTGTGAACTTCTCTCTGTGTGTGTGTAAATTCTGCATGCATTAATATGTATTATTCTAATTTTTTCTTTTTTTCTTTCCTTTTTTTTTTTTAACAAAAAGCCATAAAATTCTTACAGCTTTGTCATTAACGAGATAGACAGTGGAGATAAATGGACTGGAATCAAATCATGACCCTAACATTTGTTAATTAGGTGGCCTTGAATCTTCTATGCCTTAATTTCATCATCTGTAAAATGGGGATGACATTAACTGACTAATCTTATTGGATTATTTTAAAAATTAAATAATATAGTATGCATATAAATATGTAATATGTTAACTAAGACATTAAAATCTGTATATAAGCATTGGATTTTTATATCATATCTAATTTTAAATTTATTTAGTATGCACTTACATTTATTTAGTATGTTAGTTAAATTCTTATATATTTTTCCATTTGTTAAAATTGTATAATTATAAATTTTAAAAATAATAAGCTTATCAAATCAAAATATATAGATGTGCTTGCCTGTACTAAAACCTAAAGATATAATATTTAAAGAAAACATGGCACTCTAATCAACAAATTAGCAAATTTTTCTAAAAGAAAAGTATTTTTCTTGAGAATAGGTCAGTCTTTGAAATATATACCACCTCTAGGAATTTGAATTAAAGGATCTGGGGAAAATATTGAAGTATGTACTTAAACTTATGTATATAATGAGTCAAAATGAAAGATAAGGCTGTAAAGCAAACCAATTTATGAGCAAATAAAGTGTCAATTTCTGCATTAAGATATTTCTCCTTGGTCTCAAAAGACTAAAAACAATCTAAATGATAATTGCCTCTATGCACAAGATATCGCCCCCAAAGGGTAGATGGAAAGGGAAATCAATATTCTGTAGAGAAAATACTGTTTGGATATTTAGAATGCTGTATTCGAATATAGGGTGCACTGCTTATGATTTTTCTCTTATTTCTTTTGATCCTACTTATCCAGATTCCTCTCTGTACCCCATTATTAAAATTTAATAGGATAATCTACACTATCTTAAGGGGCTTTCAGAGATTTATGCAGAGTATTAACAACAATCATCTCTGGGCTATATTAGTATGTATACCTATATCATAAGATCTATTTCTTCACAGCATATCCAGCCTCACATACTATGTAAAGGTTGTGCTCTTGGCACTATGCCAAATAGGTCAACTTCTTAAAGTTGGAAAGTTTTTACTTTCTTTTTTTTTTTTTTTTCTGTTTTGCGGTACGCAGGCCTCTCACTGCTGTGGCCTCTCCCGTTGCAGAGCACAGGCTCCAGACGCGCAGGCTCAGCAGCCATGGCTCATGGGCCCAGCCGCTCCGCAGCATGTGGGATCCTCCTGGACCGGGGCATGAACCCGTGTCCCCTGCATCGGCAGGAGGACTCTCAACCACTATGCCACCAGGGAAGCCCTTTACTTTCTTTAAGTATGATGGAATATAATTATTTCATATCTGACCAAGGCATTAAAGAACCTGGTGCAATATTACAACTCCCAATGTCTCATTTTTGAAATTTTTTTCTTTAGTGCTGATACTTATTTTTAGTATGTAGATATGCATTCATAGAGTGCTTTTGTGAAAATAGAACAATTTTAAATATTTGAACAATTGTAAATGTTTTAAAAGGCAGAATGACCTTAAATGGTTTGCGTTCACTTTGGCTTCATCTCAGGAATACACAGAGTTGGAAAGGGCATCACTCCACACTCACAAAAAGAAAAAAATCCAGACAAAATTCCAGTCAGGTCCATGACTTTACTTGAACCCATCAGAACCTGACATTTCAGAGCAACCAAATAATCCAAAATCTAAAGAGACATAGACTCCTGTCAGGAGGTATAGGAAGCAAACACTATATTAGAAGGGCAAAGGATACAGGATGCTGGGTAAGAAGAATCAGCTAGAATAGTTGATGAATTGGCGATGGCCAAGAACAGATTGGCAGAAGAGCATGAAGCCCTAAATGACCACAGGTATAGGGAGGAATTGCACCTTCTTTTTGTCTTTCTTTTTCTTTTTTTTTTTTTTTTTTTTTAAATTGGAGGCTTCTGTAAACATGTACCGTCCTGTTCTTGCCACTCCCTCTAGGAAGGAGTCCAGGGGCCTGAGCACGAAGCAGAGATGCTGAGGCCAGTGGCACCACTGATACTTGTGCTGGCATAGGTGCCTTGGGGATAACCCAGCACTGGTGAAGAAGCATCTTAGCCATGACCGTGCTCCCCCGTCCCACCCTGCACTACCCACCAGCTCCCAGTGCCCAAGGGCTGATGTCCCTAGCTCTTGCTGGAATTCCAGCTTCTTGATGGCTTTTTTTCCATGAACCCCAACAGAAGTGCACAGAAAAGGGGGGTGAGTCCTGAGAAAATTTGCCTTCTAAAAATGGCCTGGGGTAAAGGGCAGAAGCTGTTGTGGGAAGAGCAAAACACTGCATAAGACTCATTTTCCAGCATCAACTACGTGGAGGGGAAAAAAAACAGCTTTAATCTGTGAGAAGAGTAACACAAACCGCCATCAGTGAGGCACTGGGAACAACCATTGTATATGGGAAAAGGAGGGGCCTTCTACCCCTGAGGGAGGCTCAAGAATACCTTCTGGGAGCTGAACTACAGCTGGTAGGGGAACAGAACAAACTCAGAAGACACCCCCGACATCTAGGGACACAGTGATCTAGGAGAGGGTTAATCAGAGCAGCTAAGACTATCACTCCCCTGTCCCTCAACCCTAGGCTACCAAGTACAGGATAATAGTAACATGGAATGCTGCTGTGAGATTTGGTAGACAAACTGTATTACTCAGGGCTTTCTGGAGAAACAGAACAAATAGGATATACAGAGAGCTATAATAAGAGATTTATTACAGAAATTGGTTCACACAGTTATGCAGGCTGAAAAGTCCCATGATAGGCCATCTGCAAAACTGAGAACCGGGAATGATATAATTCAGTCCAACTCCAAAGGCCTGAGAATTGGGGCTTGGGGTCTGGGGAGGGGTACGGACGGGGTAAGTCCTGGTGAAAGTCTGAAGACCCAAGAACCGGGAGTGCCGATGTCCAAGGACAAGGGAACGGGGATGTCCTAGCTCAAGCAAAAACAGCAAATTCACCCTTTCTCTATTTTTTAGTTCTATTCAGGCCCTCAATGGATGGCATGAGGCCCACTCTGTTGGTGAGGGTGATCTTCTTTGATCAGTCTACTGACTGAAATGCTAATCACTTCTGGAAACACCCTCCCAGACATACCCAGAAATAATGTTTTCCCAGCTATCTGGGCATCCCTTAACTTCTAAGTTGGTACATAAAATTAATCATCACACAGAATCCCTCTGAGGTAAGTAAAACCCAAAACAAGGATGGTGAGGGGGCAGTCATCGAGTAACCTCTCATAACCAGCCTTCACACTAATCATGAGGTAGTTAGAGCAGTTGGAAGCCTGTGGTAAATTGTGGGTAACCATTACACAACATATTTTAAAACCAGCCTGACTCTACTAGATTAACATGAAGCCCAACCTCGTGACAAACAGGCAGAAAGGCATGACCATCTTCAAACAGGAAAAAAAAATTATATCAGTCTCTGCTGTTCTACACAAGATATCTTGTTTCAGAAAAATATTACAGAGTGTTTTCTAAAAAAGGGGAAAAAAAATCCCAACCAAAGTGACAGAGAGGTTGGAACTCTCTGGCGTGGGATTTGAGTAACTGTGAGTAATATGTTAAAGGCTCAACTAGAGAAGGTGAACAATGTGCAATAGCAGGTTGGTTATTTCAACAGAGATAGAAAATGTGAGAAAGAATAAAATGGAAACGCTCCAAATGTAAAACACTGTAACAGAGATGAATAATGCCTTCAATGAGCTCGCTGGTAGACCTGACAGCTGAAGAAACAGCGACCTTGAAGATACGTCTATAGCAATTACACATACTAAACAGCCAAGAAAAAAGAAGACTAAAAAACAAACAAAAAAAGGCATCTAAGACCTGTGGGACAGTATCAAATGGTATATGGTAGATATATATCTTGTGTATTTGGAATATCAGAAGAGAGAACGGGGCAGAAGAAAATATGTGAAGAAATAATGTTTGAGAATTTCCCAAAATTAATCACAGACATTAAACTTAAAAATCAGGGAGCTCGGGGGCTTCCCTGGTGGCGCAGTGGTTGAGAGTCCGCCTGCCGATGCAGGGGACACGGGTTCGTGCCCCGGTCCAGGAAGATCCCACATGCCGTGGAGCGGCTGGGCCCGTGAGCCATGGCCGCTGAGCCTGCGCGTCCGGAGCCTGTGCTCCGCAACGGGAGAGGCCACAACAGTGAGAGGCCCGCGTACCGAAAAAAAAAAAAAAAATCAGGAAGCTCAAGAACATCAAACAGAATACATACAAACCAGAACAGCAAACACTCAGACATATTATATTCAGACTGGTGAACACAAAATAAAGAGGAAAAATCTTAAAGGTGACAAGAGAAATAAAAGACAGATGCAGGGGATAAAAACATAAGAATTATAGGAGTACACGTTCTTGCCAGCAAGAAACCATGCAAGTAACGTCTTTAAAGTGCTGCAGGAAAAACAGAAACAAAATGATGTCCATCCAGAATTCTGTCCTCGGGTTTCTCAGATAAACCAAAAATGGGAGAATTTGCCACCAGCAGAATGACAATGAAGAAATATTAAAGAAAAAATTCAGACTAAAAGAATATAATACCAGAAAAAAAAGAATTTATAGCAAGGAATTAAGTACACTGGGGATGGAATAAATATTAAATGAAGATAATAAAATTAGCTTTCTTTTGTATACTATTTTGTCTGAAACCATTTTTACATAAATATATAACAATACTGAAGGAATAAAAACGCACTCAGATCAATTCAATGAGGGGTTGAACATGCAAGCACTTTTATGTAGAAAATAGACAAAGTTGAGAAAATGGCACAAGTTCTCACATTTTTTTTTCCATGATGTTCTACAGAGACATCAGTATGGGCAACTCTAGACTTGCATGCACCATTTCCTGATAAACAGATATGTAGGGCATTGACTGTCTAAGGCATGTGTTTAGGAATGAAAAATTATGTGAATAAGTTAACATAGAGGGGCTCATTTTATTTTCTAACTTGTATGGTTTAGAATCTGATGTGAGAGGAGGATTGAGTCAAAGTACAGTCCCTGATGGGGGTACCTATCAAACGGTGTCTTCTCCAAATGTGTGCGCTCTTAATTGAATTCACTTCCTAATCATTTCATCGATTTCTATAAGAAAACAAAAGTTGATAAAATTGTGCCAATAGCTCAAAATATAATGAATAATTAATTTTAAATGTATCTGTTTACTCACTGTGAACATAAAGTACTTATAATTAGATCTCATATGAGTATAGAGGCAGTATTACAGTAAATTACATGTAGTTTCTATTATGTAATTATGATATAGGGTCAGGCCATTGTCACTGATTCTCTGAGAAGTAGTCTTCAAGAGGAATAGGAAGTGGTATTTTTAAATTGCTGTTTTTATAATTTAACTTTTTCATGGAATGCAGTTATGTCTTTTCTAGATTCTGTTAGTATGAAGTCTGACATTTGTCAGGTATAAAGAGAATGATGCAGTTCATTATTGACTTATTATCACCATCAAGTAATTTCCTCACAAGGAAGCAGTAAAACTCCTCCTTTTCTATCAATTACATCTAGCTGAGTCAGTAGTAAGAATTTCACAGCTACTTTTACAAACACTAAATCTTGTAAATGTCTAAGGACATTTACGTAGGCCAAGTAAATGTCCTAAATGTCACGGTCACTGTGTATATACTTTAATCATGTCTTTCAATATTCTTTTAGTTTTCTTTTCAGAGTACTTTATTTCCACTGAAAAAAATTGATTGCTTAGGAATAGCCAATGCAATAAATTGAATTGGTCCTTTTTGGTTCATAAAATATTTGCCATGTCCTAAAATGTCAAAATACTTTAGCTTAGTGTTTTCAAAAACTATGATTTATCATGCTGCCAGAGGTGAACAGTTAGGTTTCCTTCTCGAAGCAGATAATAAAAACAAACTGACGTTTTAAAATTTATGTATTTTAAAATCCGTGGAATCAAGTTTCATTTCACATTTTCAGCTATATTATATAAAGTCTTTTGTATTAATAAAAATTTATCTGACACACTTCTCATTCCTAAAAAATAAAATAAAAGTTAGTCAAGATGTTAAGCTTTGCTGAGGAGAATTCATTCTAATTTGTAAGAATTCCACATTTCCTTACTTTTAATAACAATTCCCTCCACATCCAGAAAACCATGCACAGTGATTATATGGCACAGTGGGGAATAAAATTTTTCTTTCACTCCATCAGCATTTCATATATAGTTTTTTTTCTTTATCCCACTTGTTTATAATAGGCTTAAAGGAAGAATGGCTTCTCAGATATCAAAAGGCAGTGAAGCAGCTAACATAGAATTTCATAAGGTTTTTGCTGGGTGGCAGAGCAGCAACAGCTGCATAAGTAGAAGCATTGCTGGGTGCACATGGCCTTTATCACTAATTCCAGGGCACAGTTCTCTTTGGTGCATGGCCAGTTTTATAATCAGGAGACAACAGAGAAGCTGCATAATGATGACTTTAATGATCGTTTTAGGAGAGTGAAGAACTAATGGTTACTATCTTCATGGTTAACGATGAAACATAAGTGATCATGCATACTTCTAGAAATATGTTTGAAATTCAGGTTTCAGGTCTCTCTAATGAGTAAATTAAGCAATATCGTGGTATTACAGAAGATACATGAGGAATACATTTCCAGAGACATCTTCAAAATGAAGGAGAGTATTGTATAGAAGATAAAATGATAAATCATTTTAATACTAGGAATAAAATTTAATCAAGTGTATGTATATCATTTTAAATGTATTTGTGAATTTATTTTCACCATACATAACATACCTTTGTGGTTAAAAAAACAGTTCTTACATGCTACTTATGTCTTAACTTTAAAAAAAGTTATTAAATACAATAACATGCTCACATTATATATTAAAATATTTATAACTGTTAACATTACAGCCTCAAGAAACTGCTTTATTTCAATGTAAGTGCCACCACGACAGATTTTTGAAGAGATTTATTTCAGCAATAAAAATAGATATTAAATTTGGAGTGTACATTTAAAGTAATTACATAATGTAAACACACATGTTGGAGTAAGAATATGACATTTCTTGAGATGTCTTTCTATTTTGAATGACATAGTCATCTTTTTTTTTTATAAATTTATTTATTTATTTATTTTTGGCTGTGTTGGGTCTTCGTTGCTGCACGCGGGCTTTCTCTAGTTGCGGCGAGCGCGGGCTACTCTTCGTTGCCGTGCGTGGGCTTCCCATCATGGTGGCTTCTCTTGTTGCGGAGCACGGGCTCTAAGCGCGCGGGCTTCCGTAGTTGTGGTGCATGGGCTCAGTAGTTGTGGCTCACGGGCTTAGTTGCTCTGTGGCTTGTGGGATCTCCCTAGACCAGGGCTCGAACCCGTGTCCCCTACATTGTGAGGCAGATTCTTAACCACTGCACCACCAGGGAAGTCCCAGTCATCATTTTTAAACTGATGTTTTTCATGAGTAAGTTTTTAAAGCTCTTTTCATTGAGTCTGCATTTGTGTGACGGTTGGATGGTCTATCCGTATGTGATCAAAATTCCATCACCTGCTTCTCATGATTCTTGCCAGTAGTTAGACTTGTGGGTATTACTTACAAATCCAACAAAAATTAGTCCAATGATCTTGAGTAAGATATGTAGTTTGAGTTTCCGTTTTCTCATCCTTAAATCAATGGCGTAGGAATATATGAAGTAGACAGACCCTGCATACTCTCCTAGTTCTGTACTTCTGTAATTATTTGTGTCTGTGCATGTCATGCTGTATTAGAACTGAGAAATATGAGGCCAAAAACATATATTTTGCCTAGTGTGTCATTCTATTTTGAAACTTTGTGTTACTACTTAAAGACTAGAACTAGACACTGTGTCTAACACAAATAAGAGGAATTTAGTTAATAGTAACTTATCTGAAAAAACCCAACAAACATGGGCTTATATCATTTGAAAAAGCTTCCATGCCCCTCCTTCTCTGACCATGTGTGCACACACACACATCACACACCCCCAGGCACATAAACGTGTGCCTTCATGTAACACACAGTTCTCAGCCTATAGCGTGCTGTCAATTTTCCTTTGTGACTAAGAACTCTAAAGCATAAAAGCCGGAAGTTATTTTCCTTTGATTTATTTTGCTTCCATTTCTTCTTGTTCTTTCTCTTATAGTTCTTCAAGATTTTACAATGTTAAGGAGCCATGCTGTGGGTGCTGGAGAAAAGGGAGCACTTCTGTTTTACTAACCTCAGGAAGGTTAGGAATCTCTACGTTTCTTCTTATAAACACCATCCAAAGTTTTCAATGTTAATTTTTGTGTCAGGAACACCTACCACACTGTTTCTGAACTACATTTTTTTATCCCGATGCTATGTCTTTGCTCACTCTCCTTCGATTTTTCCCTCACCATTCTCAATGTTATATATTGTTTTGTGGATTAATTTTTACAATATAATCAAAGTACTACATGCAACATAATTCTTTAAAAATGTCAAATAATTACAGTACAGTTCAATCATGAAAATCAAGAGTTCCCGCCGTCATCCATCCTCTCCCTAATATTTTATTGGTTCTAGTAAAAACTCTGAATTAATTAATGGCCATAACCATTGATCCTTGGCTGTCAGAGTAAAACAATGTTAGGTTAGTTTTGTTTTTTATATACTATATAATAGTTTTTTAACAACCTTATATCTCTACCTAAATAAAATGCCTTAAAATTTTAAAAAAATGGGGCTTCCCTGGTGGCGCAGTGGTTGAGAGTCCGCCTGCCGATGCAGGGGACACGGGTTCGTGCCCCGGTCCGGGAGGATCCCGCATGCCGCGGAGCGGCTGGGCCCGTGAGCCGTGGCCGCTGAGCCTGCGCGTCTGGAGCCTGTGCTCCGCAATGGCAGAGGCCACAACAGTGAGAGGCCCGCGTACTGCAAAAAAAAAAAAAAAAATTAAAAAACTGAAATGCCATTTTCTGCATTAAAAATGATATAGGTTAATTTTTTTAAATTATATATAAACCTCACATTTCAGACACTTAAATTGTACTTAAGAAGTTTTATTTCTCTCCCCCAGAACGGCCAACTGTAGTTGGACAGTCAGGTAACATAACTGGTTATACTCCATGAATTTACCCAGGCACCCAGGTGTCTTCATTCTTATTTCTCTGTTTTCCTCCAGGGTGTCTTACTCACCTGCTTGACAGAGCTGGTTCACTAGCACCACATTTAGTTTCTTTGGGAATGAAGAAAGAAAGCAAATAGAAGACTGTCATTTTAATTTTTAAAATTTGTGACCAGAAGCTGTTCCTATACCATTGGCTTGAATTTAGTCACATGGCCACATCTGGCAGTAAGACAGCCTGGAAAGGAAGGTTTCTAGCTTTGCATAGAGTCCTATCCCTAAGTGGAATTAGGGAAGAATAGGTAATGGGGAAAATTTAGAAGTCTGTCATAGGAGAAAACCAGTAAAGACTTAGAAATAATTAAAGATCTCAAAACTTCTCAGACACCTTAAATACAGAGAGACTAAGGGTTGTATTGTTTTCAAATTATAAACTTGCTGATTAAATCTGCATAAAACTAAGGGAAGTATTTAGAGCTGTGGCTTTTCCTACCTTTCTCCAGTTTCTTGGTCTTACACTGTGGCAGCTGGCATCACAAGAGGGATATTGCTGTAAAAAAAAAAAAAAAAAAAAAGAACCTGAATTGGTTAAACAGCCAGGTAGTGAACTGTAGCAAAACATTTGGTAAATGTTGCCTGTGTGATGACCTAAGCAAGAGATCCTGAACTTTGAGATAAATGAAGTAGGTAGAGAAAACTCTTGTAGTTTCTCCTGTTGAAGGGGTGAGTATGGTGCAGTTAAAGTAAAGAGACTGCATTTAGACAGTCAGTGGCAGGAGGGTGAATTGTGGAGGATAACACTAATTGTTCCCAATATCCATTTTCCTTTGCTTTTATGGTAATAGAAACACTCATATTTTAGCAGGTATACAGCCACCCAGATGGAAACTAGATTGTCCAGTCTCTCCCACAGCCAGGTACGACGGTGAGATTAATTTTCCATCCACCGGAGTAAGTTAAATTCTCAGGTCATGTTATTTAAAAAGGAAGTTGCCTGCCTTCCACATTCTCTCTTTCTCCACCCATGTGTTAGTGTGTGAAGGGGTGGTGTTGTCCAGTCAGCTCTAATCAAATAGATTGGATATCATCCCATGATGAATGAGAAAAAAGACCAGGAACCTGGGTCCTTGGGAGACTTTGCGGAATAAAATGTCTTACCTAGTTTTGAACTTCTTACCTTTCACCTTATAAGAGAAAAATTAATCTCTATTTCATCTGATCCACTATAAATGTTTATGGCATCTTGGCATGTATTCTTACTAATACATAGATGCTCCTCGAAGTATTATGCTTAAACAGATTTTTTTTCTTTTTTTATCAACTTGAGCTATATTCTCTTCACTTCCTCCTTTAATAGATAAGGACACAATTGACATAATTCTTCATCCCTTCCTACCACTTTAAGGGTTAACTCTACATTTCAAAAAGTACATTTGTATTTCTATTTCATATTCCATTACCCACAACAATATTTCTATTCCTATTTCATACGTTAAAGATATTAGACTTCCCTACCTTCCATTTACCTTTCTTCTCAAATTTCAGTTCCCAGACTTACCAGTTGTGTCTTTTATGTCTTCCATGATGATAGCAATTTTTATTCTCTTTGTAGCACTAGTTCAATCTTTTGTGATTTCAATTATAGGATTTAAATTGATTCTTCACGTTGGAAGTAACTGTTAAATTTTAGAATTCTATGGCTATGTAAGTACACCACTTTTGAGAAAAATACTGCGTTAACATTGGATTTCTCTCGTGCATGGGTCTAATGTCACAATCCCAGTGCCACGCAAGGAATGTTCCCAGAACTTAGGGATTTTCTTTTTTTCCTTCGAGATCTCCTTCCTGGTGAATTCCATTCAATTACTTCATTATAATGCATACTTCTCTAGATTTGCAACTTATATAATTTCATGGGACTCCCATTTATTACTGTCTTGAGTTGGACTGCCTTTTCCTTAGGTATTTGTCCTTGTTTTCTTCCTTAGTCCCACTGGGGGTGCAGAATCTGAAGTTAAAATCAAAAGGAGGTAAGTGGAAATAGAATTATCAGTTCAAAGTCATTTCCCTTAAATTCTGAAGCAGTTTCCCCATCTTCTTTTAATAACTAGCTGAAGAAATTTTTTAACAGTGTGATTCTCATTCTGTTAGATTCGCATATTATGTATTTTTGTTCTCTTTCTTTTTAAGTCTTTGGAATATTTAGATTTGCATCTTTTTAAATGGCATAACAATATATATTTTGACATATTTAAAATATTTCTTTAAAGGTGAACAATCTTTCATTGATTCTGTTTAGACATTATAATCTTTTCTATTTTAATTCCTATGCCATTCAGCTGTGGGATATTTTTTACTATTATATTCCTGCTATTTTTCTTCTCCCCATTTTCTTTCAATGCCCTTGAGATGTCTAATGTCTAGCTCAGATCCCATTTGCTACTTGAAATCACACCAGGAATGTACAGCCTGCCTTAGTTTCCTTAAACATTAATAGCATTAATGCTCCTCTTAACATTAATAGCATTTAAAATTAGCATGTGAGGTTTGATATGTGTATGTACCTCTATGTGGAGTGTTGTGTGTATACCTTTAAGTATTCTCACTATAGTTTTTCATAGTAGTTTTACCTTAACTTAATTACAAAATTACAAAATCTTGAGGCACTCAATTTTTTATTGATTTTTATTCAACTTTTTAATTTATTTTATTCAATTTTTTAAATTTTTTTATTCAATATTCAATTTTTATTATTACTCAATAATATTTTAACTCCTGTGCTTACTTTGCATTTCTTCTGCTAAATCCTCCATAATTTATAGTGATTAACAAAATATAGGTAATCAAAAATACCTACCTTACAGTTGATGTAAATGGTTTATGACCCTACTTATCACATTAGAGCTGCACAATTTTTTAAAATTTCATTTGGTATATCTTTGACTTAGGAAGTGTTAAATACAGATGTTGTTAATAGTATGTTGAACAGTAACCTTTCTTTTGAACAATCAACACTCTTTTTTTCTCATTTTATATATCTGGTCATCTCCTGTACATCCTTCAATCTATTTCATTCTTTGTTTTCCCAAAATACGCATATAAATTTTCTCTGTAGTATGACATCATCTCTGAATAACTTTTTTATACCACTCAATTTATTAGTAATATTGCTTTGCTTAAATCCAACCCTTTCAACAAATCTGTAGGGTAGCTACTTGGTCTTCTATTTTTTCCTTTACCTGTTAGTACCACTAGTACCATTAGAACCATTAACAGCAAATCAATACATGGTTTTTGAATGAAATCAGTTTAATAAACAGAAAACAGTTTAGCAAACAGTAGGCATGAGACGGCTTATTAATGGTGAAAATATCACATTTTAAATGTTCCCATTTCTTCCATACAATCCCAACTGGTTTTACAGAGCCCATTTTTGAGGCCACATGCACCCTTTCCTCCACAGCCAGCGTCATCTTGCCCAGAATATAGGCTAAACTCATTCAGGTCAGTGTTAATAAATCCTACCTTCGGTCCTGTAAGTTAGTTTCCCAGGGCTGTCATAACAAATTACCAAAAGCTTGGTTCTTAAAACACAGAATTTTATTCTTTCATAGTTCTTGAGCCAGAAGCCTGAAACCAAGGTTTTGGCAGGGCTGCGTTCTCTCCAGATGGTCTAGGGAGAATCTGTTTTTTACCTCTTACAGCTTCTGGTGGCTGCCAGCATTCCTTCTCTTGTGTTTACATTGCTCCAATCTCTGCCTCTTGCTCTTCTGTCTTTTTCTGTGGGTCTGTTACAAGAAACTTGTCATTGAATATAGGGCCCACCTGGGTAATCCAGGACGCTCTCTTCATCTCAAGACTCTTAATTTAACTATATCTGCAAAGACTGTTTTTCCAAATAAAGTAACATTCACAGATTCCGGGGATTAGGGTGTGAATGTGCCTTTTTTAAAGGGCCACTGTTCAACCCAACACACTCTGATCACTTACTTAGCACTCTCCTCTTCGATAAATACATACACAGATTTTTACTTCTTTCATCAACACAAGAATTGAACAGGAACATGCAACATGTTTTAAAAAAGAGCATAAAAGGTGTTTTTCAATTTCTTTCTGTACCCATTACTGCACTGTCAGAGATTGAGAGGTATCATTTCTAGCTATTTGTCTTATCTCTTCTATTAATAGGACAGGAAAATTGTAAAGAATTTTGCATTGCTCTCTGCTCCAGCTTTCTCCAAGATGATATTTCACTGTGGGAAATTCTGCTTTTAACAAAACAAGATCCTTCTCACTTTCTTTCCCTCTCAGCTCCTTTCCTTTTTTGCAGCTAACTTTTTTTAAATAAACATCTTTATTGGAGTATAATTGTTTACAATGGTGTGTTAGTTTCTGCTTTATAACAAAGTGAATCAGTTATGCATATATATATGTCCCCATATCTCTTCCCGCTTGCGTCTCCCTCCCTCCCACCCTCCCTATCCCACCCTGCTAGGTGGTCACAAAGCACTGAGCTGATCTCCCTGTGCTATGCGGCTGCTTCCCACTAGCTATCTATTTTATGTTTCGTAGTGTATATATGTCCATGCCACTCTCTCACTTTGTCCCAGCTTACCCTTCCCCCTCCCCGTATCCTCAAGTCCATTCTCTAGTAGGTCTGTGTCTTTATTCCCGTCTTGCCTCTAGCTTCTTCATGACCTTTTTTTTTTTTAGATTCCACATATATATATGTTAACATACAGTATTTGTTTTTCTCTTTCTGACTTACTTCATTCTGTATGACACACTCTATGTCCACCCACCTCACTACAAATAACTCAATTTTGTTTCTTTTTATGGTTGAGTAATATTCCATTGTATAAATGTGCCACATCTTCTTTATCCATTCATGTGTTGATAGACACTTAGGTTGCTTCCATGTCCTGGCTACTGTAAATAGAGCTGCAATGAATATTGTGGTACGACTCTTTTTGAATTATGGTTTTCTCAGGGTATATGCCCAGTAGTAGCGTTGCTGGGTCATATGGTAGTTCTATTTTTAGTTTTTAAAGGAACCTCCATACTGTTCTCCATAGTGGCTGTATCAATTAACATTCTCACCAACACTGCAAGAGGGTTCCCTTTTCTCCACACCCTCTCCAGCATTTATTGTTTCTAGATTTTTTGATGATGGCCATTCTGACCGGTGTGACATGATGTCTCATTGTAGTTTTGATTTGCATTTCTCTAATGATTAATGACGTTGAACATTCTTTCACGTGTTTGTTGGCAATCTGTACATCTTCCTTGGAGAAATGTCAGTTTAGGTCTTCTGCCCATTTTTGGATTGGGTTGTTTGTTTTTTTGATATTGAGATTCATGAGCTGCTTGCAAATTTTGGAGATTAATCCTTTGTCAGTTGCTTCATTTGCAAATATATTCTTCCATTCTGAGGGTTGTCTTTTGGTCTTGTTTATGGTTTCCTTTGCTGTGCAAAAGCTTTTAGGTTTCATTAGGTCCCATTTGTTTATTTTTGTTTTTACTTCCATTTCTCTAGGAGATGGGTCAAAAAAGATCTTGCTGTGATTTATGTCATACAGCGTTCTGCCTATGTTTTCCTCTAAGAGTTTGATGGTGTCTGGCCTTACATTTAGGTCTTTAATCCATTTTGAGTTTATTTTTGTGTATGATGTTAAGGAGTGTTCTAATTTCATTCTTTTACATGTAGCTGTCCAGTATTCCCAGCACCATTTATTGAAGAGGCTCTCTTTTCTGCACTGTATATTCTTGCCTCCTTTATCGAAGATAAGGTGACCATATGTGTGTGGGTTTATCTCTAGGCTTTCTATCCTGTTCCATTGATCTATATTTCTGTTTTTGTGCCAGTACCATACTGTCTTAATTACTGTAGCTTTGTAGTATAGTCTGAAGTCAGGGAACCTGATTCCTCCAGCTCCATTTTTCATTCTCAAGATTGCTTTGGCTATTTGGGGTCTTTTCTGTTTCCATACAAATTGTGAAAGTTTTTGTTCTAGTTCTGTGAAAAATGCCAACGGTAGTTTGATAGGGATTGCATTGAATCTGTAGATTGCTTTGGGTAATAGAGTCATTTTCACAATGTTGATTCTTCCAATCCAAGAACATGGTATATCTCTGCATCTATTTGTATCATCTTTAATTTCTTTCATCAATGTCTTATAATTTTCTGCATACAGGTCTTTTGTCTCCTTAGGTAGGTTTATTCCTAGATATTTTATTCTTTTTGTTGCAGTGGTAAATGGGAGTGTTTTCTTGATTTCACTTTCAGATTTTTCATCATTAGTGTATAGGATTGCAAGAGATTTCTGTGTATTAATTTTGTATCCTGCTACTTTACCAAATTCATTGATCATGTGCAGTAGTTTTCTGGTAGCATGTTTAGGATTCTCTATGTATAATATCATGTCATCTGCAAACAGTGACAGCTTTACTTCTTCTTTTGCGATATGGATTCCTTTTATTTCTTTTTCATCTCTGATTGCTGTGGCTAAAACTTCCAAAACTATGTTGAATAATAGTGGTGAGAATGAGCAACCTTGTCTTGTTCCTGATCTTAGTGGAAATGGTGTCAACTTTTCACCATTGAGGACGATGTTGGCTGTGGGTTTGTCATATATGGCCTTTATTATGCTGAGGAAAGTTCCCTCTATGCCTACTTTCTGGAGGGTTTTTTATCATAAATGGGTGTTGAATTTTGTCGAAAGCTTTTTCTGCATCTATTGAGATGATCATATGGTTTTTATCCTTCAATTTGTTAATATGGTGTATCACATTGATTGATTTGCGTATTTTGAAGAATCCTTGCATTCCTGGGATAAACCCCACTTGATCATGGTATATGATCCTTTTACTGTGCTTCTGGATTCTGTTTGTTAGTATTTTGTTGAGGATTTTTGCATCTATGTTTATCAGTGATATTGGCCTGTAGTTTTCTTTCTTTGTGAAATCTTTGTCTGGCTTTGGTATCAGGGTGATGGTGGCCTCATAGAATGAGTTTGGGAGTGCTCCTTCTTCTGCTATATTTTGGAAGAGTTTGAGAAGGATAGGTGTTAGCTCTTCTCTAAATGTTTGATAGAATTTGCCCGTGAAGCCATCTGGTCCTGGGCTTTTGTTTGCTGGAAGATTTTTAATAACACTTTCAATTTCAGTGCTTGTGATTGGTCTATTCATATTTTCTATTTCTTCCTGGTTCAGTCTCGGAAGGTTGTGCATTTCTAAGAATTTGTCCACTTCCTCCAGGTTGTCCATTTTATTGGCATATAGTTGCTTGCAGTAATCTCTCATGATCCTTTGTATTTCTGCAGTGTCAGTTGTTACTTCTCCTTTTTCATTTCTAATTCTATTGATTTGAGTCTTCTCCCGTTTTTTCTTGATGAGTCTGGCTAATGGTGTATCATTTTTTTTTTATCTTCTCAAAGGACCAGCTTTTAGTTTTATTAATCTTTGCTATCGTTTCCTTCATTTCTTTGACATTTGTTTCTGTTCTGATGTTTATGATTTCTTTCCTTCTGCTAACTTTGGCTTATTTTTGTTCTTCTTTCTCTAATTGCTTGCCATTACCTTTTAACCTCACCTCTTTTTCAATTTGAGTCAGATCATTCTTAGAGTAAGTATATTAATCTTCATTGACTAAACACTTAATACTGACTCTAATTGGCATAAGTTGTTTGTACTACTTTTGTCTTTTTTTTCCTCTTCTGTGAGATATCACCTTATGCCTGTCATAGTGGTTATCATCAAAAGACAAGGGATAACAAGTGTTGGCAAGAATGATGAGAAAAGGGAACCCTTTTTAAAACAGTAATATCCCTCTCTCTGTCTTTGCTCCCCTAGAGCTAATTGCTAACAAAACAATTGGAATAATTCCCTCTAAGCATAAGATAGATCTTTCACTCTTCTGCTCAGAATCCTCCAATGGATTCCCATTTCATTCAATAAATATTATTTTATTCAATAATAATGTTATTCAATAAATGAAGTTCAATAAATAATTATAAAATAGGCTTACAAATCTTATCATAACACCACTATGATCTATCTGACTCCATTTTCATTTATTGTGACCCAGACTCTTCTCAAGCCATGCCTCTCTAGCCTATTCCTTACTGTTTCTTGACCATACTGGATATTCTACTGTCCAAAATTCTTGGTCCTTTCCTCTTTCTAGAACTATATTCCTTCAATTAGTTGCATTTCTCATACCCTCCATTAGGTCTTTGCTTAAATGTCACCTTCTCAATGATTCTTTAGCTAACATCCTTTTTAAGTTTTAGTTCATTTCTTGGCACTTTCTTTCCCTTTTCATTGTCTTGTTTTTATCTGTAGCAAATAGATATAGTTTTATCCATATCCATATCTACCATCTGAATTACATACTATGTATTTGCCTGGTTATTTATATTATGTATTTATAAAGTAACCTGCATGAGGTCAGAAATATGGTTTCTTCACTTCTGTACTGACATACACATGGTGCTCACTAAATAGTTGTTGAATGGAAGGATATTTTAAATGCCCAGAATGCATTTATTTGAAAATTATTTCCCATATGTTTTTATTACTTCTTGAATAAAAATCTATTTATATAGAAGGAAATACATGACTCATTAACAAAAAATTAGGAACATAACTTTCATGTTACTGCCTTTTTAATTAGAAATCTACTCAATGCTGTGTGGTGACCTAAATAGGAAGGAAATCCAAAAAAGAGGGGATCTATGTGTACATATAGCTGATTCACTTTGCTGTACAGTAGAAACTAACACAAAATTGTAAAGCAACTATAGTTCAGTAAAAATTAATTAAAAAAAAAGAATTGAGAAATAAATGTAAAACCTCTAAGTGAACTTGTACATTTCTAAGCATGATATTATTTTTGCAAGTCAACAACATTGTTTTTAACTGTAATAGGTTTCATAATTACAAACAATTGAGATTAATCATGAATAATTTACTTACTTTATTATTCTCACACTAATTATTTTTTGCTGTTGCAAACTGTAAACAATTTTTGCTTCTATAGTGTTTAAAAAACCCCTATTTAGCCTATCAGTGAATGCTAAGGAAAACATGTTCAGAAGATTTTGGTATGAAAAATGGGCAATTTTGATCATCACTCTATGAAATTTTAAAAAGTGAAACTTAAGGTATGAGGGAAAGAAAATAACTAATATATTAGAATTCAGATTTCAAAAAACATATTGGAGGTAAATACAATGAATTCAACAAGTGTTCAAAGTTTCATCATTCACTGTATAAAGCATATCCACAAATGAAACACGTTAATTAGTTTTGTTTTTCTTAAAGTCAGCAGTTTTCATAAAGTGTTTAAAGGCAATCTTTTTTTAAACTATATAGTAATTCACACATTTGTGACCTCTAGCTTTATGAATAAATATAATAAAGTTGAAGCAATGCCCAATTACCTAAATTGTAAATAAAGAAAGTGCTAATTTAAAGTGAAGGCTTAATGCTTATTCCTCTCCTCAGATGTATGCAAGTGTTAATGGAGTTTTTGCCTTAATAGCCCATGTAATTGTCACTGAAATCCTCAGTCATTGCTCATAGTGGTTATTAAATCTGAACAAATATGGCCCCCACCCTTTTACCCACTCCATATTTTTTATGCCTTGAAATATCTTTCTCAGTGAAATGTTTTTGTTTGTGCAAAAATTTTTGGTGAAACTTCAGAGTACATAAATATAATTATGATGCAAGATTTTTCTCCCTTCTGAGAGAATTTGCCCCACCCATGACCCTTCTAAGAAAATCTGGTACACTCAGAGTCCTAGAGCTCTCAGGAGGAACCTAAGCTGGTATGTTTTTTAAAGAAGACCTCACCCTTCCCTTCCTTTGCACAGACTTAGGGTTGAGAATAGAAACCTAGCAAAAGTAGGGTTCCCTTTCTGGAATTTATAATTGGGTCCCTGAGTGAGTGAGTCAATGATCTTAGGACTGACTTGCTATAGTGACCTGTAAAATCAAAGTGCATTGAGAAATTTGAAAGGTTCAGTTTTGAGCGTATAGCAGCAGGGCCCTTGAAGAATGACATTTATCTTCAAAGAGAGTATGGACCAGTTGTATAGGGCAGGACTTCACTGTTGTATTTGGCTGTTGCTTCCCAGCCAGGTGCCTGGGAATCAAGACAGTAACTCCTAGTGGTTTCAGAATCAAAAACATTAAGGTGAATCCCAACTCATTTAGATTTCTTCTGTTTACAAATATCTTTAACCCCATTTTTATTAACATAGTTATATAATAGCTACTTATATGATTGTAGATGTACCCATTAAATGATAGCTCTTGTGAGCTCTATTTTCTAACTAGAAATAAATATTAAAATGCCATATTAGTATTGTATCATTGTGTTAAAATAATAAAAATATTAGTAACAGAAGTCATCCTATCTTGAGATGTCTTATGTGTATACAAGCAAAAAGATTTTTTCTGGCTAATAAAAATGACTTTTTTTTTTTTTTTAGTTTGAGAGTTATAGAGCCTGAGCTACACTTTAATAAAATAACAAAATGAAATAAAATAATTTTTACTTGGAATTAGTGTATTTACAGTTAACCAGTTACAAGTTCACAACAGTTTTAGGAGACGGTTATCTTTATACCTATATGGAGTAGCCTCTGTTTAGAAAGGAGGAGGTATAATTTAATGAAAGGGACTTTGTCCTGGTATTAACTTTCATAAGATAATTAAACTCTGATCTGTGAAGTAAATATATCATGTTATAAATAGAAATATTATGTGGGATCCAAAATAGCAACTGACCTATGAAAGCTATATTTCCATTTCATGTGAAAATCTAGGACATATGAGAGGAATTAGAATGCAATATGGTTTGATCCCCCAAATGTACCGTATGCTATTCATTTTGATATGAATAACAAGCCTTTTTGTAGTTTAAAACAATGCCTTTTGGGATATATTCTACGATGCTTATGTAAAATGTCTTGCAGATGCTTTATTCCTCTAACATTTGCAAAATTTGTATTTCATCCTCATGAGCCTTCTGTTTTGTTTAAGGCCGGATCGGGTAAATGTTGGTGCAAACTAATTAGCATCAAAAATACCAAGTTGATCAGATAGTAATTCAAAAGCAAATGTACATGGTCTTGTTATAGAGTTACCTAGACTTTACTTTAATGCTCAGTAGATGAAAAGCATGTTTTATAAGTATGTGTTCAGACTGGCTTTCTTAACTTTGTTTAGAATTATACAATTCTTTTATTTTTTAATAATTATTATATTTAATACATTTATTTCACATATTGCTAGTAACTTTCACTTAATTTGGAAATATTCTCTGGTTTCTGTTTTCTAGGTAAAGAATATTTATTATTGAAGTGCTTGAAATACAAGTAACTATTAGCAGTTATGTATTTTCATTACATCAATTTTATTAATATCAGCTTGATAAAAGGATAAGAATAAAACAATATTATGTAAATATCAATATTAGAACAGCATTACCTTGATATTTTGGCTCCTGTGTGTTTTGTCACTAAAAAATCCCAAATATTTCTAATTTCACATGTCACCAAGAAGTAATATCATTAAAAAACCAAGCAAAAATACATTACTGTGTTGTATCTTTAAAACAAGTTCTTTTCACTAGTATCTGCACATATATCTTGATGGGAGGTAGAGACTTGGGCTTTTTGAGTGGCACTGTTGTTTTATGGAATGGTAAAGAATCATAAAGTCCTAGAATTCTGAATTTGAATACTGGTTTTGTCAATTAACAGCTACATAAATTTCAGGTATCACTTAATATCCCTAAATCTCAGTGACCTCATCTAAAGAAAAGTAGGTCACGTCTACCTTGATGAATTGTTTATATGCTTAATTTTCAAAATTTAGATAAAATGCCTAATATATTACTTAGTAAATATTATTGGACAGTAGCAACAACATATTTTACTTTTTACACTCTTCAGTTTTTGTAGAAAAATCAACAAATAATATCCAGAAAGTTTGGAAAGAAATGAAAAAATATTTTTGTTATTCTAGCAGCACTGTTAATATATGATTCTATTTTTTCCCTCTGCATATTGTACTTGTAAATACAATTTATAGGCTTTCAAATTTTAATTTATGTCAAAGATATTTCTCCATGCTTGGACATGGCTGTATTTTTCATAGTCCCAAAGAGTTTATTCAGATGCAGAGATGAAAATTCCAGTTAAATAATTTGAAAAGAGAGTGATCTGTACACAGGTGTTTAACACCACTTATCTCAAAAACAAAAGTACACACACACACTCACACACACACACAAATAAATAAAAATGACCAAAGGGATATAAAAAACAATATTGAGGATATCCATCAGAAGAAGCCTGAATATGGTACCACAAAATCTGAAAAATTCCTGTTAGACATACTGAAGATGTACACATTGAGAAGGAAGTTGTGATATATTAAAGAACTAATACAGAAATACAATCAAGAAACTGCAACTCCCTAATTTGGAGGGTCAAGAAGAAGCTAGAACACTGGAAAGGCAGGACTACCTCATTTGGAAGTGCTTTTAATGTGATGGAGCCATAGATTTCAAAACACACCCTGTTGTTTGGATATCTATACCCAACTATAGATACATTGGACAGAAAACTCCAGTTGTTGCCAGAGAGTCACATTGACCTGAATTGCCCCTAATACTCTGGATTTATCTTGAACTAATACAGCACTTTGCTGACTTGGCTGTAGTTTTCCATGATATGGCAGGATATTGACATGCTGTTGCATATCTCTGCAAAGTCACAGAAAGAAACATCCCAGTATTGAGACTAGACATAGTCACATCTTGTATCTACCCAAACAAAAAACTGAATTACAAATACAGTCCTTAGAATAGTAGATTCAATAAACATAGAAAAATAATCAAGCAGAAAGTTCCACTGAATCACTTTCCATATTAATTTATATGCTGAATCACAGGAATGGTAATATTTGCATAATTTAGTGTTTCAGCTAAAAAATAAGCACAAATTAATAATGAAAGGAAGTAATAAAATCCATGAATAATTTATGCATAAGTATCTGATGAAGAGAAACTTCTCCAGTCATTGATAAATATAAGGAAACAACACATGGACCCTATAAACATATGAACTAAACAGATTAAATGAACTCTATTTTGAAGCATGACTGTATTACATAGATTCAAAGAACATAATCACATTATTTCAGCTCAATCAGAGAATTTGTGGTTATTAAATTCTAGAATTCTCCAATAATTTTAGTAATTCTTTTGACATAATTTCTTAATAATTTAGAAGATTTAAACTAGAAATATGTGTGTAAATACATATGTGTTCATCACATATTTATATTTAATCAGGGTTCCCAGAAGTTCTTATGAAACCAAGAGTTATCTCAGTTAACTTTTATATACATTATATGTTTTGATGTATTCTTAAACAAGGATTCGTCTAATAAAAAAATTTGAGCAACTAACATATAGTTCAGGGTGGCTTCTGAGTTTTCAAGGATATGAGACCAAAAGTGGTGGGGGAAATTTTCCCTTAAAGAAAATTATTTTAACCTAAGAGTGTGTAAAGGAGATATTCTTGAGAAGATGGTGCATACCACACCTCCCCATAATCTCTTCACATGAACCAATCAAAATTAGCATCTTTAGTAACTGTTATTAGTTTCTTAGGGCTGTTGTAATAAAAGTACCACTAACTGGTGGCTTAAGAAACAAGATAAATTTATTATCTCACAGTTCTGGAGGTTTGAAGTCTAAAATCAATATTAGCATGACTGGTTCCTTCTAAGGGCTCTTGAGTGATCAACGACAATGTCCTGTTTAACTTTATACAACGGATACAGGCAAATTCAAACGTTAAAAAAGTGGTTTCAGGGCTTCCCCGGTGGCGCAGTGGTTGAGAGTCTGCCTGCCGATGCAGGGGACGTAGGTTCGTGCCCTGGTCCGGGAAGATCCCACATGCCGTGGAGCGGCTGGGCCCGTGAGCCATGGCCGCTGAGCCTGCGCGTCCGGAGCCTGTGCTCCGCAATGGGAGAGGCCACAACATTGAGTGCGAGGCCCGCGTACCGCAAAAAAAAAAAAAAAAAAAAAAGTGGTTTCAATCTGGGCATTGTATAACAAAAGTCCAAAGTGTAAAAATACAAGCTGTTTACATGTGCTTCAGTTAGAATGAAGATTGTTGACTAGTCATTGTAAAATAAATTTCCAGGATATAGCACTAACATTTTTGTAGATTCTATTAGATTTGCTGATTTAAAATCCACTTGATAAAATGTATTTTTTATTATAATAAGGTGGGCTGAGTTTGACATGAGTATCTATAAAGTTTCTATAATTTCCTATATGTGGGCAAACACCACTTCTTACAGGAAGTAGCTTTTAACTGCCTTATGCATCCTTTCTGTAAAAGTTCTAAAGACCACATGTTATAGAAATTTAAAAATTTATTGAATTATATTTGTTAATAATAAATGAAATTCAAACATTTAGATATATTTTAACTAGAGAAATTTAGAGATGCTTCATATATAATGTTATAAAAATTTATACTTTATAAAGAAAAGGCTTACCAGATATCTACTTGAATTTATTGACTATATATTATTGTTAAGTACACTTGATAACTTTGTTGACATAATTCCAAACCTTAATGGGCATTAAAAGTAATGGTTGAGCTACTAAAATCTCTATTAGAGTAATTTGGTCTAAAAAGCAGTGTATTGAAGTTCATGACTAAACAAACCACAAAGTTATTGAGAGCACTTGTCAATTACCAAAATGGAGTAATATCTGTAAACATCTAAAAAAATGCGTATGACTTTCAACTACATGGCATATTGGGGACACAAATCAATAGAAAGTAAAGCAAACAAATCAAACAACACTTCTGCTCATCAAGACCTTTAACCTTTTTCTGTTGACTTAAATTCATAATCACGTTGGTTCTCAGGGCCAGCTAACTTATTGATTGCATGTGAGACACATCTCTTTCATCATTAAGGAAATAAAGGATCACATTTTAATGGAGTTATGAGTAGTCTTTTAAAGAGATAGTACCATAAATTCAGCATATTTTTGATACTAATTTATTTTATGTTGAATGTGTTTTAGTTTCTCTTATGGTTATTGGACAGTTTCTGTTTTCTTCCTCTTTTTTTGACAATTATGATAAATTAGGTATTGTTTGAAAAACATCCATTTCATTATATTAGAATATTTTATTACCATACAGTTATGCATAACTTCGGTTAATGTTTTTATCACTCTCTTCTGTATTTTCAACAGCATTCTCATTTTTATTTTTGTGTATTCCTATTTTCCATTTTTTTATCATTAATAACAATGAATGCGTTACAATTTTATTCCTTTGTTTTTTGAAAAGGCAGCTCCTAGATTTATCAGTTCTTATTTATTCTTTTCAAACCCATTAATTCCTGCTTTTGTTCATATTTACTTGTTTTTTCTGCTTTCCTTTGTTTTGTGTTGTTATAAATTTTCATACTTCATGAATTAAATGGTTATTCTTATTTTTTTCTTGATTAATATTAAAAGTATTTAAAAACTATACTACGACTAGTTACCCCTCTGGCCCTAGCCAGTTTCAATGAGATATATACAATGACACCTCTTGGGGCGTGGAAACATGGAAACATGGTTTCATTTGTATCATATAACAGTAAAAGGTGAATAATAGATAACATTGATTGTTTACACTGGTCTAAGTATTTAAGTCCTTATGTATATAGACAATTAAGGTACCCCCATGATACCGTTCCATATTTATTTTATTGATGACATAATTAACACATAGACATCCTCATATCTTTCCCAAGATCTTCATTTATGAAACAGCAAAACAAAAAACCCAGTGTGATTGTTAGTCTCATATGTCAACTTGGCTGGGCTATGGTCCCCAATTGTTTGGTCAAACACTAGATGATACTGTGAAGGTATTTCATAGATGTGATTAATATTTGGAATCAGTTGACTTAATTAAAGGAGATTACCATCAAGCAAGTGGCTGGATTTCATTCAGTCAGCCTTAAAAACAAAAACTGAGTTTTCACAAAGAAGAAGAAATTCTGCCTCAAGACTGTAACAGAAATTATGCCTGAGTGTCCAGCTTCCTGGCCTGCCCTATATACTTACCAGCCCCCAATACTGCATGAGCCAATGGTTAAAATCAATCTCTCTCTCTACACAACCCCCATCCTCAGCCTTATCGCTCCCTCTCTCCCTCTCTTTCTCTTTCAATGAATCACACTTCTTACCCATTCGCCCAACACACAGACAAAAACTGATGTGAATATTTCATTTAAAAACTGCTATGATTCCTATCTGTCACCCCATGAATTTTAAAAGAGGCTTTGCTTCTTTTTATGCTTACTATTTGTTGATTTATCAGTTTTTTAAAAAAATCTTACTAGGGTTCCATACATATCCCTGAATCATATTAACTCAGAGATCAGAATCTTGTCATGGCACCCTCATATTTGGCTGTTCTCCCCAGACTTAATATTGGTTTACTCTCAGCTCGTGGTTTCTGATACATGCTCATTCTCTCCATGAGCTATGAGAAGAGGCAATAGGTACCCCACACTTCTCCAGTCCATCGAATACCACCTGACTAGGTCTGATAGCCTTATAAACCCTAATGAAAAACAAAAACAACACCAAAAACATGACAGAAGTGGAATATAAAAAGCATATGATTAAAAACATGTGCATTTTTCAGTTTGTCTCTTGATTGACCTCCTTGGGGAACTTGACATATCTAACCACTCTTTACTTATTGAAACTTTCCCCTTTTTATAGCCAGGAGCTAGTCAGGTCATACTTGTTACTTCTTTTAATACTTTCCTTAGTTTATCTCTGAAATATTCATGTGCTTTTTCTCTACCAGGACAATTTCCTGTATAAACATGGCTTCAAATACTACTGATACCCTAATAACTCCAGACAACTCTATTACCTATGCAACTGTACAATTGAGTCATCCCAGTCATTTTCAAGTGGCCCAGAGTCACTTGAAGTTATGTAAAATATTAATTTGTCACCCGTCCCATTTCTAGTCTATTCCAATCTTGCTCTCTCCCTCACGATCCTTTATCTCAGGGACTCTCTATTACCTAGCCAATCTGAAAACCAGAAATCTTGGAGGAAGAATAGCCTGCCCAAGATGAACCTTCAATGATACCAACTTCTATTTTCTTCTATCTCCACTATGTTGATTAATTTATTTTACTTATTTGTGCACATTATATGTTTACTAGATTGCAAAACTTGTGAAGACAGAAATGATGCATTTTACAGTTATATTGCCATAGGAAGTCTGCCATAAAAATGTGGAAAATAAATGAGATAATAAATTATGAGTATGATACCTATATAAGCAAATATGTTCTCATAGTTTTATCATTCTTATTGAACGTTATCATACATTGTATTTGAAACATATTTGAGACATGTGCCTAAAATTTTGATAGTCAAATGAGTCCAAAACATATATCTCTAATGCCACAAGATGAAGCATCCGATTGGGGAAAAACTTACAAGCAGAGAAATAGTAGAGACAAGTCATTATCTCATTGTTTCCAGCTAGGCATAAATTGAGCTAGCTCATAAAATGAGCCAGGCTTATTATTCTAGGCTAGGCATAAATGGTAAATAATTTGGTAGAGATCCCCCTTCCCACCCCCAGAAATGCTCTGTACATCTTATCTATAAGGTTAGGGGACAGAAATACCTCTGTGATCACGTAATGATGAAAACGCCTTGTAGTGGAGTGATTTGCCGGAGAAGGGGAGCCTCTGGAGCCCAATGGCTGGTGTCACCTTATTTTTCCATTTAGCTAACTTGGACCTTCTGAATCAACTCTCTACTCAGCTGCCAGAGAAAGAAAACGACCCAATGAGACTATTCAAATTTGTTGCCTATCAGTATTCAAGTGGAAAATTCATTTCCAAAGGCAGTATGGTATAGTGGGATAACACTGTGATTTTGTGATTTTTAAAATCAGACAAATGCTTGTTGAAACCTCAGGTGTGCCATTTACGAGTTGTGTTCTTTAAACTCTTTTAATAAAAAGGAATTTTAAAATTGAGTTTATAATATAGACCATTACTGTTATTGGGTGCATTAACTAAAAAAATACATATTAGCTCAATGATTGTACTAATTATGTACTAACGTCTCCATTAAGCTAGTACTGAACAACATGCATAGAAAGCCTTCTCTATCCAATACTAATTAACTTTTCAAGACCCTCTTCTCATTTTTAAAATTTACATTAAGAAATTAACTATCCAGGGCTTCCCTGGTGGCGCAGTGGTTGAGAGTCCGCCTGCCGATGCAGGCGATATGGGTTCGTGCCCCAGTCCGGGAAGATCCCACATGCCGTGGAGCGGCTGGGCCCATGAGCCATGGCCGCCGAGCCTGTGCATCCGGAGCCTGTGCTCCGCAACGGGAGAAGCCACAACAGTGAGAGGCCCACGTAATGCAAAAAAAAAGAAAAGAAATTAACTCTCTATGGTCTCCTAAAACTACAAAAAAAGACAGAATTTTATTTATTATTTCACTTCATGATAAATGAAAGTCACCAGAAACCAATTTTTTCATTGATAAGAATTAAATTATAAAAGAAATCAAGGATTCTGTAATCATTCATTTCACTTGCTTATTATTTGGAAACTGGATCTACATAGAACTCTTGACGTTCTTATCTTTTTAACGTGGTAGGAAATTATTACTATTTAGCTTCTTTTCCTATAGTGCAATACTTTTCAAATATAAGACCACTTTAGCTGCCAGAGGAAGTAAATGGATGAGAAATTAGTTGGTAGCTCTAGGAGAGAAACTTCTCTAATTTAGGGACTAAAAATGTAGATAATTGCAATTTTGGAAGTTCTTAATTTAGTTATGAAGAAAACTGACAAGTGAATGGGATTTCTGATCACTTTATTACTAAATAAAGTTCTGACACCCAAGATTAGTTTAACATTTAATTCATTCACTTGAAGGAAAAAACTTAGAGTGAAAAAGATATATTTGGATATGAACACATTTAATGTAATGGTCTTGGGTTTTTAAGAGAATAAGAATATTAAAGAAATAATGTCAACCTCTTCAATGCAAGTCCAGAATATATGAATTTTCTGTTTTTTAAATATTTATAAAAATGGTTGGGTAAACATTACTGAAGGCCAATATGCCATCACAGCCAAGATTATCTGATGATCAATACAAGATAAAAGCTGTCACCATGATGAACTGTGATTGCTAAAGATCTTCAAGAACCCAAGGACATTCAGATGTAATTTAAAAAAATAGATTAGGGAAAAAACACACTCTAATGGTAATTTGGAAAAAACATACAGAAGTGTTTTTTCCCCTCATATTTTCCCCTAATTCATTCTATGATATATAAGCATTAAGAAACAAAATAATGTTATATAATAAATAACTTTTATATTAAACAATATTTTATCTTAAAAATGAGTATTTTAAAAATCACAACAAAATATAGGGCAGATGATATACTGCAAATGTTCTTACAATGTATTTTTTTATAAAGTTTTATGAGGAAAATCTTATCCACTTGTGCCCAGATATTTAATCTCTTTAGTTCACTAAAATTTAAATTTAAAATATCTATTGTATTGTATAAAAATGTCATTATTTTGACACAGAGTTATGTATTCCAAATGTGGACAAGATATGCATTAAAAAAATCAGCCTTTATTAAAAACTAAATAAACTGATGAAGAAACTTGTTTCCATAGGAAAACTAACAAAGTGTTGCCCTTTGGATTTAGCTATAAATTTTAAAGTGGTAAAAAAAATTACATGTATATTAAAATTTTACATATACTTCTGTATTCAATCAATAAAATTACTTAAAGCTTAGAAGTCAATGGATATTCTTAAATTTTAAGATGAAATGAAAGAACAGAATTTAATTCTAAATTTTAAAAAAATCGTAAGGAAGTTTACTTTTTTGTAAAGAAGTTCACTTCTTTGTAAAGAAGTTTCTGGGACTTCCCTGGTGGTCCAGTGGTTAGGACTCCATGTTTCCACTTCAGGGGCCATGGGTTCAGTCCCTAGTCAGGGAACTAAGATACTGTAAGACTCTAGGCACATTCAAAAAAAATTAATTAATAATAAAACTTCATTTAAAAAATGTTTGTAAAGAAATCCCATTAAGTGACCATAGCATAGCAATTGACTTATATATTTGTATTTAACAGCTCCGAAAAATTCTTTGCTTAATAGTTCAGAATTTGTAAGGTCACCATACAAGCTTCCGCTTTGCTTCTTCTTGTATAAACTCTTTTGCATAGTTGGTTACTACCACTCTGTGAATGATGTATATTTATTCACTACACAAAACTTAAAGAATGCTAAAAGAAATTATTACACCAGTTTTAGTTGCAAAATTCTGGTTTGTACATCAATATATTTTCATAGAATGTAAAAATTTCTATACTTAATATTGCTGCCACTATCACTGTCCATTGTGGGAGTTTTTACCATTCTTAAAAATGGTAAATACCAAATGCTTTCTGAATCCTTCTCTCTCCTTTAGGCATATAGCTTAATTCAGTAACTATTTGCCTCTTTTCCCTCAGGATTAGAAACAGAAACTATATGACAAAACTCAGATGCATACCTTTCCTCCAGTCTTCATAAAATATCCATTCAACTTTAATATAATTTTTTCAATTGATAAAATTAAGTAATGTTTGTGTTCTCAATAATGGTTTACTTCATCGTCAGTATTCAAATATGAGTAGGCATAAGAATTCAGATATTCATTTGTTCTTTTTAAACTTAGTCTATCTTCATTTATTGTTTATGATTTTAATTTTAGATTTTGAACCTAGAATTTCTTAGTCAAATGATTGTTTTCCAGAAAACATTGTAGGTTCTGATTTACTGCTACCAACAAAATGATTTAATTTTCTCTAAATAAAACATTTTTTTGTATCATTATTTGTTCCTACTCTTCATCATCTTTTCTGTTTCTTATGCAAGGATTTTAAGGATTCCTTTCTATGCTTATGCTATGTGTTTTTAAAGACAAAATAATTCAAATTTGTTTTCCATCTGATTGAAGTAATTTAATTCTTCTTCCACCTTTCTAAACTTATGAAGTTCTCTTAATTTGGGCTTTTCTTATATCTGCATCTAATATGTTATTTTGATTTGTCTTAATAAGACTGATATTACTTTCTCTGCCATAAAAATACATTGGCTTTTGCCACAAATAACTTTCTTAATCACCTCTAAATGTATTCATTGATCAGAAATCTAACATAAATAATATTTATCATTTTCTTAAAAAGGCTAAATAGGATATTTTAATTCCCTGAAAACAATTCTCTTATTTGCCCTTATTATCTACCTTAAAGAATATTTTGAGTGTTTACTCTGAAAATTTACATTTTAGAAGATTTTTGGATTGAACCCTAAGGGAATGCTTTTCTCTGCAATTACCCTTGTTTATCATCCCTGTGATTTTATTTAACACGTTATCTGACGACAAGAAAAGATCCACGACCTTAATCTTGCTGACCCTTCTATATCCATTAGGCAAATGCTTAATTTAACAAATGAGTCTTCTGCTTTGCCCTAAAACCAGAAAGTGTGTTTTTTCCTAAAACTAATCGATGAAGCAAACTCAGAGAATCAGATTTTATTTTATTTTTTTAGGGGAAGAAACATAACAAAGAAAAACCATCACTTAAGGTTAGTGTTTAAACATGAAAACCACATGTTCATGTAAAACTATGAATCTAGATTATTTAAATATTCTGAATGTTATTAGAGCATCAGCACATCAGCACCTGCAGCTGGAGAACCTCCATTTATTGCATGAATTTTATTTTTGTTATTTGAAGACTGACAAACCAGTGGACAAAACAATAGTGTTACTACAATTGTAATGGCCTACAATGGTGTCTGAGATATTGTACACTTTTCATAAATATATGTTAAATTCATATGACTTAACCTCACTTCGATATTACATGTATGATGTATACTTAATAAAAACTTTCTTGTTCCTACTCTTTTAGTTTTAAAAATCCAGAAAATTTTGCTTTGGTTATATGCTGAATGAGAATCACATTTCAGTTTGATTCTGTATTCTGTAAATAAGCAGTGACTTCACTCATTTTCATATAACTTAATTTTCCAGAGACTTAAATTTAAACAATAACACCAAAAAATCATTGAAACACTGTGAAAGACCTCACATTGAATATCATTAACACAGGAAGGTGATCAAGTCATGATTCCACTTCTGATGAAATTTATCGTTTTGTTAGAGATTGTAAAGATATATACAAATTACTATTAAATAAGCAAAATCACAATTTCATTCAATAACTAAGAACAAATTTTCTAGAACTTCTAGAAATTCATAGACTAAAATAGCACTATCTAATAATTTATTTGTATCTTCTCAATTTATGTATGTCTTCTATATTGTCTCAATAATCATTTCTAATCCTCATTCTATTCATCAAGCCCTTTCCTATGTTCACTAGGCATTTTTGGTTGCTCAACTAATAAAGGATGAGGGGACATTTATGTTACTGATACACATTGAAAAATGGAAAAAAGAATTTCTTTGACAAGACTAAACTTCACTAACTGTTAAAAATAGCCACGAAACACACCTACCTGGAAGAGGAGGCACTGGGATATACTGGGTCGCATGGAGATTGGAACTGAAAATTTATTCATGATTCAAAGCAGCTTTATGGAGTAGGTTATTATTTTAACTGCATACTTCCCTACTCAACATAATAGTATTAAGAATAATAATCATAATAAACTATAACAGTCACAACAAATAATAATTCATGGATTTCTACTAGGGACCTTATGTTTATGAAACTTTCTCTCTATATTTCCATGCCCCACTCCACATCAAAACATAACAGCAACTACAACAAGAGCAACTCACTTTCCCTTTGAATTTTATGGTGACACTTGGGAAGAGACTCAGACAGATCTCTTTCTTCTCATTTAAGTTTCCACTGTCCTTCTTGGGCAAGTATCTTACCGCACAGCACCAGGTAAGTCATTTGCCACCCTATGGATCGCCTGGCAAGTCACTCCTGATAAGCCACTGTGAGTACGTGAAAGAGCCATGTGGTAGAGAAAACCTTAGGGCTATCTATGAGCAGAATGGATTGACGAGAAGATTTAAATCAATGCTTGCCTCTCACCAAAGCCCAGGATTTTACATGTCTGCTATCCTCTGTCTCTGTGAATGGTAATTTCATCCACATACAAGTTTGCACCTAACGATAGGGAAAACATGATTCCTAAAACTATTTCCTGATCTCTTTCAAACAATACTCCTTTATATTTTCCAAAAGTCTGGGTTTAGGTGCTCTTATAAAACACTGTTTATAAGTGTTTTGAAATTTTAATTTTTTCTACTCATCTCTTTATACTTATTTCTCTCAACAGACTGCTCTTTGAAGGGAGTTGACGCTTTAATATATTTATGCTTTGTGTATGTGTATCTACAGTACTTAGCCTACGCCTGGTATATAGGCAATTGCTATTTAAATGTTTGGGAAATAAATTAAATTTTAATTTATTAAGGGAAAAATGTTTTAAAAGAACTTGTTCAAAAAATGAGTATTTAATAGACTTGCTTTATAATGTTAGAGCTTTCTTCATATGTAAGCAGAACTTCCCTGACACTTGAAACATAGTATATATTCCAGGTGACTTGTTAAGCTAATATGCTAAGAATGATGTCATCTATAAGGAAAGAAACATTGTGTGCCCTATCCAGTGTTAGGGAGAAAAATAATTTTTCTCTACCCTTCCAGGTTCTTCTGGATGGTCTAAGAATTAAATTGACATGACACAGATTAACGGCAGAAAATCAAATTTAATTTCACACATTCAGGAACCCCCGACATACATGAAAGGTTCAAAGACAGAAGGGTAAAAATGAGGTACATACATCATCCTGAGCTAAAAAATAGAATAAGGGTCTAGGATTTCCAAGGACAGGAGCCTTATTTCCAGAAAAGTAAGAAGAAAAGCAGATGCTTTGTTATTAGATATTTGCTCTGTCATACATGTGCCACTCAGATAAAAATTATCTCTGGTAATAACTCTCATTCTGGGAAAGCCCCCAATTTAAATTTTTCTAGATAGTTGAAGGAGGGGCAAGAGTTTCTTTTGAGGCTGCAGGACATCAAATGCTTTTAGTTCAAAATAATCCTCATTCAAAAGTGGCACATTTGTGGGAGACCCATTCTGAACTCTTCCACCAGTAACTTGGAAATTCTGTGGTGAACATGACATGTATTTTCTTGCACAGCTTCCTGGATCGAGGGGATTGTGCATTGACATTGCATCACTTAGTAGAGCAGATATATCCTAGGTCACATGACAAGCATACTGACTTTCCATAAGGAAAAAAATCATATTGTATTCATATGTGTTATTCCTAATATTTGTGCAAACATTTGTAAAATTTATTGTCTCCTAATATGGATGAGAAAATATTAAAGATTTATATACATGGTTTTGATCCATTCATTTTATTGGAATAGTACTCTAATAAACTTAAAAATAAATCTCCAATAAGAATTTTAATGTTGATACATAGGGCCTTAGTTGTTTTATAACTAAAGACTATAACCTTAAAATTGATATTTAATGGCTTTTCCTTTGAAAAAAGTGATTTTTTATGACAAATAATGTTTTCATTAATTTTTTCATCAAAATATTTAAGTTTAAGGGATTCTGTGTGTCCATTTAATGTTCCAAACAGATCATAAGTGCTCTGAAGTTAGAGTCTATATATTTAATATACTTCCCTTTCATGCTACCTCATCTCTTTATTCTTATTCAGCACAGAATGAGCACATAACAAATGACTGTCATTGACATAACTTCACATCTGGACACCACTAAGATGGGGAGAAATATATCCTTGTAGGATTTTCTGATAAAACTTCTCATTGAACCTCAAACCGCTGGTGACAAACTTTCTTTTTTACATCCCTTGAAAAAATTAACTACAAATAATAATTTTAAAATATTTTTAGGTAGTATATAGTTTTATAAACTAAATATTGTTACTATTGTATGTTATTTAAGGATTAATAGTTAAAGGAAATTTTTCGTTAAAATATTTGAGGGACTTCCCTGGTGGCACAGTGGTTAAGAATCCGCCTGCCAGTGCAGGGGACATGGGTTTGATCCCTTGTCCGGGAAGATCCCACATGCTGCAGAGCAGCTGGGCCCGTGCACCACAACTACTGAGCCTGCACTCTAGAGCCCACAAGCCACAATTACTGAGCCCGCGTGCTGCAGCTACTGAAGCCCGCGCACCTAAAGCCGGTGCTCAGCAACAAGAGAAGCCACCGCAATGAGAAGCCTGTGCACTGCAACAAAGAGTAGCCCCACTGGCCGCAACTAGAGAAAGCCCGCATGCAGCAATGAAGACCCAACACAGTCAAAAAATAAAATAAAATAAAATAAAAAATATTTGAGAAGTGGCATAAAATGAATAGTTTTGAACAGAGCCAGACAAGATTGACCAAGAGAAAATTAACTTATTTTCCTGTTGTATTTCTTCCAAGTAAGGGAGTACAAGTAGGACTTGGTTTAGGTAAGTGCTGATGAGTATATTTCTGGGAAGTTACTGATCATGTAATTTTATTATTACTTATGTATTTACAAGAGCAAGGCTTTGACATTTTTAACAGATATCTCTTTTCCATTTTTTAGTCATCAGCTACTGTCTGGCTATGGCCTCTTTATCACTGATTCTCTCTCCTTGCCTCTGCTTTATTACTCACTTTCTCATTGTGTTGATATTATTCTGTTGTTTTATTTAAAACAAACAAGACTAGTACATTGACCCTACATCATGTCCTATGTAAAACTGCACGTGGTAGACCCTAGAAGGATGAATTCGAAGGATCTTTTCTTGTGAATGAGATCAAAAGTGTAAGGTCCTAGTAGAGCCCCAGTGACTAGCATGATAATTGAGTAGGTTACCAAAAAGCTCTTCCTACATATAATTTGTGAAAAGACCATAAGGTGACAAAGTAAGTAGAGCAGCATCGGAAGTATTATCATAAAAGAAGGAGGAAGTTTGTTGTCACAAGGATTATTTTTTCATATAAAAAAATGTGTTCAGAAAGTTAACACCTAACCGAAATATCAGAAAGCACTGGTTCATCTGCCAATGACCCCATAAAAATACTTTAAAACCTAGGCACCCAAGAATATTGATTGCATGCCATTGCACTTCGAAGTCTGCACATATTTGATACAGACTAAGAAAGGATGAGAATCTAGCGGGGTTGAAAATGACTCCTGATTGAAAGGGACCAAGTTTGGGCCCATCCAGCCCTGTGCTTAGTTCTCTTATTGAAATTTAGCTAGTGATTGCTGAGCCTCTGTGGAAAGTATTTCGCTGATGACAAATTCTATTCTACTATCTGATTGTTCTGTGGCTTAGAATTACATTCTTTTCCTTTATAAATTAGAATTGTTGTTATAGTTTTGCTTTCAAGAGCGACAAATATAAGTAACTTACCCATTCTTTATAACATCTCTTTCAAAATTTAAAGACTTCTGACTGCAAATTTGGTGTTTTATGGAACAAGATAAAGAGTTAAGATTTAAAATTTTCACTGTATAGTGTAGCCAAATCCTGAGAAGAAATATCTTGGGAAAATACACATATGATTTTACTATAATTAGTTTAAAATTTTTTCTGTATCTCCTCCTAGATTGAAAGGTAGAAATTACGTCATCATCTTACACTGTAAATGGACACTACTCTCCTTACACTACAGTTACTGGAATATTGAATGGGTACACCATTGTTAAAAAAAAGAAAAATACACTACTAATTGAACTATTACATGCCTTCTGTTTCAGAGATGAAAAAGTGAAAAATATGTGCAAAGAACCAGTGAATATAGTAGTAGTTGTTTGATAAATGTGCAAAGGAAATTTTTGTGATATTGAAACCAAAGGTAATCATCAGTTAGACCCATTACCTCAAGGTAACTTTGCTGCCACAAAAGACTTGCATGTCTTCTAAGCATCATGTAGCCTAAAGAATAAGATGTTTGCTTGAGCTGCTTTTTGGGAACTTGAAGTCAGCTGTATCTAGCGTGAGCTCGAGCTAGTTAAAACTGGTTAAGACCATTGACCCTCCATCTGGGCAAGTGCAAGCGTCCACTTGGTGACTTTTTGACCTCAGAGGGCCACAGACTCCACCCTCAGATCATGCTAACACTGATATTTTCTGAGCATGAGTCCCATGATGAAGACTTACGGGTAGATTATTTGCCTCTGTGCAGAACATTACCTCATATTTTTCTTGTCTCCAGTCACCTTTCCCCAACCTCCCCACAGGACAGCTTTATCCCATAAATACCCCGAGCCCTGGGCCTTTAGGAGGCAGGTTTGAGACTTGTTTCCCTGTCTCCTAGTTTGGCTGCCTCCTGAATAAACCCTTTCTCTGCTGCAAACCTTGGTGTCTCAGAGTTTGGCAAACGAACCTCATTCCATAACAATATAATATTAGGCTATCTTCTTGTAAGGATTAATATAGTCTATATTTGAATAAAATATTTATTTAGATACTTCTGAGATTATTATTTGACTATAAAACATAAACTTCAAAAATTCTTACACATACTATAAATTTTTTAAAAGTGTCCTCATTATAAGACAAAATTAAAGAAAAATTGTAGAACGAGAGGTTTATCTATACCCAGTTACAGTGATTTATTAAGCCCTGACATTTAGAATACTACTAAAAAGGAAGGCTCAAAGTTCAGAGGTTTCCAAATATTTAAAATTATAATCATTTCAAAGAAATTCATTCAGGTTAAGAAAATCACTTTAGGGCTTCCCTGGTGGCGCAGTGGTTGAGAGTCCGCCTGCTTGATGCAGGGGACACGGGTTCGTGCCCCGGTCCTGGAGGATCCCACGTGCCGCGGAGCGGCTGGGCCCGTGAGCCGTGGCCGCTGAGTGTGCGCGTCCGGAGCCTGTGCTCCGCAACGGGAGAGGCCACAACAGTGAGAGGCCCGCGTACCGCAAAAAAAAAAAAAAAAGAAAATCACTTTATTATAATTTTAGCATTATAGATGAATAAACTGCTTTACTTTCTCACAGACTCTCTGAGTTATCATAATATCACTCATTGTTTTAAAGCCAGTTGGTAAAGTTGTATAATTGTTCAATTAAGGTCTGACCCTAAGGAAAGCAATCTGAAAGTTCATGAACTGCACTCACCCAAAAATATTTTACCCATCTTTCAGTCTGACAAATTAATATCGCGGTAATAATATTTAAAAGTTCTTCAAGAAAAGGCTTCAGGGTTATGACCTCAATTCACTTCTACTGGGTGATTTAAAAATTAAAACACTAAACAAAATCTTTCCAATAACAGGTGTATTTAAGCAAATTATTTTATAATAGACTATTGTGAGCCTCTGAATATCTGAAAGGAGTCTGCAGTCTAGGAGGATCGTGTATATTAAATTTCTATTAATATTTAAATATATTATTAATTAAATAGGTTTTCTTTCAGTCCGTAAGAAAAATGTTTATTCACAAAATACATGTTTGTCCTACTATAAACTGAAAGTAAATTAGGGGAAAATGCTCTGAAGATGTGTCCAGAGTTCAACATGATGCCTCCTTTAAGGTTTCACCATCTGTACTCCTTTGTAATATTTAAGGGAATATCACTATGTTTCATGCAAAGCAGAACAAATTCTGTTTAGTTGCATTTGATAGCAGCCAAAGGGCCTATCTCATTCTTTAGGTGAGAAAATGGTGACAGTGAGACAGTAGAGTTAGCCTCAATACCTATTTAAAATAAGAAAGAACTAACTAATTCAGGGCACCATTATATATCAGAATTTCTTGACATTTTAATCCATGATTGTAAGATTATTTGTTTATTATCATTAACATTAAACACATGCACCTTGAATTTGGATGCTGAAATAAGTATTCTTCTTATTTGTGTTGTGAACCCAGTGTCATCTACAGAGTAGTTCCTGGCTAATAAACTAAGGGAAACTACTTTGTTAGCTCACAGCTCGAGCCATGACCTTGACTTAGCTTACCTGGGCTCTTATATATTGAAATAATAAAGCTTAAAATGCCAAATACATTATCTGGAACAGATGCAGGCACATTATTTATGCACATGTATATATTTCTGTCCATTTTATATCTGTACATGGATTTTAAAAGTAAAATATATCGGTACTATTTACATATTTTCTACTCAGCAAATTACTGAAGAAAAATACTGAGTTTTCTCCCCTTGTCCACTTAAGAACAAACCAAAAAAAAAAAGAGAGAAACTATTTAATTTTATTGTCAAGGTGATAAATGTTTAATGTGTCTACCAAGGGAGGATTTTCTTTTTTTTTTTTTCTGAATTGAAGCAAGGGTAAGGGCAGAAAGAGAACATGGACAACATTATGTATGACAGTATTCCAAAACTTACTTCTTTGAAACCAGGAGATGATAACCATTTAGTCTTCCCCAATTCCACAACTTCATGAATCTATGAAGATATTTTTAAGAAAAATGAAGTTATTTCTATATATATCTTGTCCAAATTTTATGATTTTCCAATAATTTTTAAAAATTTCAAATAATTTAATTTGTAAAAAAATGCTCTTTAGTGTTTCTAATACATCAGAACTATCAGTCATTAATAAATTGGCAAAAATAAGTTTGTTTATTTCTTTACTTGTTTCTTTAATTCTGCAATAGAGAGCCATAGTGACTTTTCTTCCACCTATGAAGAGTATGGTAGCTATTAGGCATAAACTGTTATTAGCTATTAGCATAAGATGTTACTCACGGGGTGAGAAGTAATTGCTTTGCCTATGATTAAACATAAGGATTCAGAAAACTTATTTGTTGTATATTTTACAGTCCCAGAATAGTACTTTTTTTACACCAATTATTCTATTTTTTTCACAGGAAAAGTGAGGGAATAGTGAATAAGAAAATTGTACAATTAAAGCCTTTAGTTTTAGAAGAAACATTTGAAAAGGTTTAATCTTAACTACATTTAAAGAAAAATAAATAACTGATTCTGAGTAACAAAGCATGAATATTTTAAAATTTGAAATACTATCAACAGTAAAAAGAGGAGACTAGGGCTTGCCTGGTGGCGCAGCGGTTGAGAGTCCACCTGCCAATGCAGGGGACACGGGTTCGTGCCCCGATCCGGGAAGATCCCACATGCCACGGAGCAGCTGGGCCCGTGAGCCATGGTCGCTGAGCCTGTGCGTCTGGAGCCTGTGCTCCGCAATGGGAGAGGCCACAACAGTGAGAGGCCCGCGTACCACAAAAAAAAAAAAAAAAGAGGAGACTAATTGACCAATGAATTAACCTGTTGAATATATATATATTTCAATTATTAATTAACTTACTAGTAATTATAAATTTAATCACAAGGGCAAACCATACACATATAATTTGATAACCTCAGATATATATATATTAAAATTCATCTTCTAATTTTTTTTATTCCTTGGAGACAAATAAGACTTTTTTCATTATAGCTCCACAAACCTGGTATGGAGAATATCATTGTTAAATATCTGTTGAAAGTATGAATTAACTTTTTAAGTTTTGTGCCTAAGGGCAAGGCATTGAATAATTAGTTCATCTTCTGGATCAAAGAAATCACCAGAGGTCAGCAAATATTCAGCTTTGTTCTAAAGATATTTATCAGAATCTACTAGAAAAAAGTATGTCTAATTCATAGATCACTATGAAGAGGAAAAAAAATCCACTTTGAAGATAGAAAACAATGATTAAGAGAATAAACTGGGAATATATGTTATAGGGAAAAGAAATTTAAAAATGAAGTATAGAAAGAGGTCAATAAATAGATATATGAGACCTATTAATTTAACCATGCTGCTGTCAATTATGAAATGTTTATCACAGTAAATATTAAGGACTGTTAACGAACTTTAAAAATACATCTTATTCAACAAAGACCACTGGGAAAATCTTTCTAGAGCCAAAACATTTCAGGGAAAGAATAAAATGAAGACCAACTTCTAAACTTCTAACACTCTGTCTCCTGAGGGACAAATGACCAAAACTGAAAAAACTCAAGTGTGAACTGAAAAAAGTGGCACCGTAAAAACAGTGGTTGAATAAAATTCATTGGAACGTGACATCAATAGCAATACTAAACTTTATGTGACAAGATTTTTATATAATTTTAAGAACTGCTATGACAATAATTTGCTTCTCAGGAAATGTTATCAGTCTCAATTTTGAGACATATCAATATTTAATATTAAATGTTAAGACTGGTTTATAATCAACCAGATGACTGTAACATAATCCTTACCTTTGCATAGAATGTCCTCACTAAAATCATTGGTTATGTCTATATTATTATTTTTGTTTGTGTTCTTACCCAAACTAGTTTTTTTGTATAATTTTATTACTGAAGAAAATAAGATACGATAATATGTATTTTAAATATTTCCCAGTTATTATTTTAAACTCAAAGTTTAAATTCATGTTTAATTTATGCTCTAGTGACTCAGTTAACATGAGTTGACTGATTGCATATACCTATCATGAGATAACAGTTGTGAAAATCAATATATTTGCAAAATATAATCCCTTTTTCTAATAGTGACAGACTAGGTTAGTCCCCCATTGAATACCCATTTCACTATGAAACTCATTATCTTTATCTTTCTTCAAAAAGGAGTGTAGAAATGCAGCAGATTGTGAAGTGAATAAACCTTGATTAGATTTGGTGTTTATAATTTCATTAATTCATGAAATATTTAAAGAAATATATTTTTTCTTTGGTTATTAATAAGGCTTTAGCAATCATAAAATATAAATATATGTTTATATATATATACACATACAAGTAAGTGTATATATATAATTTTCTGTGTTAAAAATGTGACAGAATATGAAATAAAATTTAACATGGCTTATATAAACTGCTTACTTCTTTAAATTACTTGGGGTTTAGATTTACACTCTTGCTACATGGATTGCCCAAATATTTCATTATCTAAATTCTAATGTTTAATTTTTAAAGAATGAGTGAAATTTCAGAACTATTTTGAATTTCTAGTTTTTAAATTTGAGAAACTTAAAAAAATTAAAAGAAATTTATACATAGAATATTTTTGATTACTTTGAATTATTCCTCAAATTCTTTGGAGAGCACAGTTCCCACAAATCATTATTTTAAAAAACCTACTTTCACAAAAGTGTTACCACAATGTCATTTTCTGCTCATTCATCAAAAATTATACAGTATAAAAATGTTGGGACCACATGATAACTACCTCTAAAATGGCTAATATTAGGCACTGATTTTCTCAAAATAAATACTTACACTTGTTAATTAGAATTGTTTTTACAGGCATTTTAGCAATCACTTTCTCCAAAAAATAGGGCTGTTAAGGGAAGAAAATATTTTAAAATTCAGTTACTGAATCTGATGTCATGAGAGTGTTGTGATATCTTTAAATTAATTTAAAAATCATTTTGAAGAGTACATTTCAAAAAGGGAAACTGCTTAGATTGATGTCATATGGAAAATTTTATACAGGTTAAAAATTTACATAAGGAATTTTAAATGATTAAGTAATGCAGCCTGACTACAGGTCATAAACATTAATAGAATTTACATTTAAAAATTCTTAGTGTTAAGTAAACTAAATGGAAGATATATGTTTTATTAGACATATTTATTAAATATGGTTTTTCACATATGTAGTGCAGTCTATTCATTTCAGTGATTCCTTTAATCGATGCTGTCATCATAGTAATTTTGGAGAAAAGATGCATTTAGAACTTTGTAATAAGATGTTACATATGTGTTATCAGCTTTTTGCTAGAATTTTGCGAATGTTTCTAAGTTTGAGAACAATTAAATAGGGCCAAGTACTTGATATCCTATTATGATATCCTTGATATCCTATTTTGAGAGTTAGGATATCTATGCAGGATGTGCTACACTATTATAAAAAAAAAATTCTGTCAATGATGTCAATGATGAAAGCTGAAAAATCAACAGTGAATGTACCAAATTTCAATTCAAATCTTTAAATAAGACTGTCCAAGAAATGTCCCCATCACCTAAAAGACAGAAAAAGTGCACAGCTTTGCCACGCCAGGTAAAGGAGATTCAGGTGACTTTCTTGGTGTTCCTTGGAGCTGTCTTTGTTCTCCTGTCCCTTTCTCCAACATCTCAGAGCATCAGCAACTCTCAGAAGAGAAGTTCCTGAGCTCAAAATGTAGTGTAGGGCAGACAGTTCGGGCACCCTGGAACCCCTTCCTTGGGATTCAGGAAAGGGACACATGCCTCCTAGCCACACCCCCCAACACACGGGCAGGTGGGGAGAGAGCTTCTCTACACAATACTCGCCAAGAGACCACCTCTCCCTTCCACGCCTCTTCTTATTCCAGTTGGGAGAGGCAAGCCCTGCAGAGAGGGAGGTGGCACCTGATTCTTACTAAATTTAATTCAGCAGGGCAATGTCCTTTTGACTATCATATTCTTTACATTTTCCTTCATCAAGATGAATAACTTTTTGCTAATATTATGCTTAATGTAAATCTCCTTTTAATTTTTAATTTAAAAGGGACTAAAACAGGGTGTTTTTTTAATGCACCGGGATCGCTAATTATAGTACTGTTACTTTGCTTTCCAAAGTTCTTTTCTAAATTTCATCTTTGAAGTTTTTATAGAAAGCTGCAATTAAGTTTTTATAAGAGATTTTCTTTCAATAATATGTGAAACCCAAACAATTTGATTATTGTACATTTCAAAAGCATTTCTATCACAACTTTTGCAAAGTGGGTTATTTAACCTATAATTTTTAAACTTATGTTTATTATATCACAACAATATACATTCAGGGATATTTTCTTCAATATGAAATATCTTTAGTATATGTGAGAGACTCTGGGGAAAATTATCACCATTGAGATAATAAAAAACATTTTACAACTCATCGTTGCAATATACTCTAAAAGAGTATGATTATTTTGCCTTCAAAATCTTCATTAAGTTTTTCTTTATGTATAAGACTTCATGTAATTTTTCCAGAACTCAGTCCATTTTCTTGGACAAAACAAAAAAGTGCTTTGAAAAACGTTAAAGAATAAGATTAGTTAACTTAATTATGACAAAAATGGAAATACATCGATAAATTCAATTATTTAAAAGTTACCCTTTATATTATATGAGAAATATAGGCAATTTTTATATGGTCATTGGATTTATCTCTATTTCCACATTGTTTAATAAAAATACAGAGTCAAAATGTTTCACTTAGCAAATTTGAACAAATCGTTACCAGTGTGAAATACTACTCTATTAAAGATTATAATCATCATACATTGCTACTACGTGTAAGGCATTCACTTAGGCATACGTATATAGTCACAGTGTTGATTCTTATGATGAAAACTGTATAAATATTTGTCCAAACCCATGGGATATATCACACTAAGTGTGAACCCTAATGTTAAACTATGCACTTTGGGTGATAATGGTTTATCAATGTAGAGTCATTACCTGCCACAAATGTACCACTCTGGTGGGGATGTTAATTGTGGGGAAGGCTCTACGTATATGAGGGCAGGAGCTACATGCAGAAGTCTCTGCTTTCACTCAGTTTTCCTGTGAACCTAAAACTGCTCTGAAAAGAAATTCTATTAAAATATCTAGTGTAAATATACTTAATATAGTATAAGAATGAAATAAAATTAATCAGATGAAAAGAAAGTCTTATGTAAAAAATATAATACTTCAATATAAATCTATACAAATAGACTCCTTTAGATTCTGGTAGGTACACTTTTTAATATAAGCCATACACTAACTTTCAATATTTGTATATTACCTGAAAATATAAGCAAAACGAGATAGGCATTTCCCCTTAAAAATGAAATTCTCCTAATGCTTTCAACATTGTGTTTTCCAAAGAATGTTGTCACACATGCTCAAGCAGTCATTGTATATTCAGTTGCAGTTGAGGTTATTCAGTCAGAATAACAATATTTTGTCAGCAACCTTCCTGATCTGTATAAAAGCCAATAAATACTGTATGTAGTAGTATTATCTGAGAAGAGCAATCTTGCCCTGGACACAGAAGGATTGTTCCTATCTTCCTTTAAGTGCTTTCATGAAATATTTACGGTGCAAATATACGAGAAGGAATTGCAGATTAATATCTACTGTGTTGAAGCATGCATTAGTCTTTCCATGTGGATTTTGAAAGCATGATTTTGGATTGTAATAATAAATCAAGACAGCCAACTGTTAATTATTTGTAATGAATGGGAAAAATGAACACTGACATGAATTGTTCTAATTAAATAATTAATCCTATATATGTGAAATGCACTTTTACGTTATTTAAAATTGAACCACCAACCTCCATATCTCAATGGACTCAGTAACACAGTCATTCCAGACTCTGCTTAAGAAATGCAATCGAGATGCAGATGCAGATTGAAAAACAGATATATTATAATCTTAATTAATGTGAAATTAATCTTGAAAAAAAAGTATGTAAAAGATAAACTGAACCAGATAACTCTAAAACCTTTTTCGTGGAACTAAGGGGGAAAAATCTATTTATGCATTACACATTTTAATAAACTATTTCTAAACTGAAAGAAACAGAAATAAATTCCACACAACTGGGGGCTGCATATTTATAGAGATTCCAATGCCCTTTTTAATCACCCACAGAAACTCTTGAGATGTGTTCTAATCAATCCAAAAATATGTTGTAGTTTATGTTGTTTACAAACACATAATTTTGTCTCCACTACATCAGTGATTACATTTCAATATTTTATTATTTTCCAGGGATTTTGGTCTACTTTGAGGAAAAGCAACAAGTGTCATTCTATCTGTTTTCACTGGATCATCTTTTCCATAAAGTTTGTCTGATAACATTTTTTTTTGAGTGTGAAAAAAATTATAAAGTATAAAATAGCCTAATTCCAAGATATGACAATACAGCAAGGAAGGCAACATACACTCTGGGGTCACAAACTTTTACTTGCTTTGTTATCTAAAGAACATCTGGATTCCAAACTATACTGATTGTTTTACACCCCGGATGTCATTCCATTTGATGTCTACTGATTATGACCTCTTTCAGAAAAAATTACATTAAAAAAAGCCATATGGGAAAATGATCACTGGCTTGAGAGTTGAGCAGCGTATTGATCTAAAATCAACAACTAACTAGTAGGGTGACTTGAGGCAAGATAAGTTATTGAGACTATGTATTTTTTTTTTTAAATGAAGAGTGATATCTTCCCACCCAACTATTTTTTTTATTTCTTTATTATTATTATTATTTTTAGATGTTGGGGGGCTAGGAGTTTATTAATTAATTTATTTATTTTTGCTGTGTTGCATCTTCGTTTCTGTGCGAGGGCTTTCTCTAGTTGCGGCAAGCGGGGACCACTCTTCATCGCGGTGCGCGGGCCTCTCACTATCGCGGCCTCTCCTTTTGCGGAGCACAGGCTCCAGACACGCGGGCTCAGTAGTTGTGCCTCATGGGCCTAGTTGCTCCGCGGCATGTGGGATCTTCCCAAACCAGGGCTCGAACCCGTGTCCCCTGCATTGGCAGGCAAACTCCCAAGCACTGCGCCACCAGGGAAGCCCCGAGACTGTTTTATCATCTGTGAAAAGAGCAAAGTGGAACTAGATAATAACTCAGATACTCTAGCTATTGGTGTCTGTGAAATATATATTTTCCATTCTTTTTCTATCTAGAACATGTTAAAAATCTTCACTTATTTCTTCACATTCACAGAGGGAAAGAACTGGACATATTTTCTTTTAAATTTTATATATATATGTGTATATATATATATATATATATATATATATATATTTGAATTACTAGTAATTCAAAGAATACAGGCAAGAGCAGAACATAAACCAAACATTCATCTTTTGAAGAGGTCCAAAAACATCAATTCAACTGCATGTATCTTCTCTCTTTCTTGGGACGTATTTTAGTTTGGATTTACATATAATCTTTAAGCAGTGAATGTGGAATATAGCTTAAAGAGAAAGAAAATTTCTGTTGTGGCACAATTCAATCATATCCCCCGTTAGAAAACCTACCTGATAGTCTCCAGCAAGTAATATTGTCCACATTCATAAATTTCAGGTTTATTTATGTTTCCTAGACAGATTAGGCATATTCTGCCAAATGCATCCAGTAGATAAGAACTCCCTGTTATCTTTCTACTAGTAAATACTCTGAGTATGTTCACCAGGATAGCTGTTTTCCCTGATAAAGATAAGAAATAGATTAGAGCCTTGCTGAACATTTTTTCAGGTTATGAATTTATCAGGAAACAATACTGGTTACAGGGAAAGTGTAAGAATGGATTCTCAAAGTGGACCGAGAATCTGAGACAGTTTGTGTCCTGTGTCATGTTTACTGAGGACACCCACTGCTGGTAAGGCTCTCCATCATCAAGTAAACAATATGACTTATTTAATGGATATCAATGAGCAATCCAAGTGCTTGTCAACCACCTCTGAAACGATGTGGCCATAATGGCAATGATGAAGGTTATCATGATCTCAAAACTACGGATGCCTTTTAATCAAAAGACACAAATAAATTGATACATAAAATTACCCAATCTGCCAGCAGTGGAAACCAACACTGAGCTCCCAATATGGTGCTGTACCCAAGAAAAACCAGTCACCAGGAGAAAGGTGGATTTTTCCAAACTGTGTTCATCATGGCAAGGGATAGCAATTTGCCGTCACTGGAATAACACCATTTTGGGGTACTAGTATCATTTCCTTAGACAACATACTTTGATCAGCCCCCAGAAAAGTTTTTACCAAGTTTTATATTAACACTAAAGCTATCCCATATATTTTGCTTCTTATTCACAGGCTTCAATTACATTGACACGTGTGCCTGGTACATAATAGTAATGATACATCTACTGTCCATCTTCTAAGCAGCTAGCCCAGTAGAATGACAAAATGGTTTATTGAAGACATTTTCCATGTTGGCTGGGACCACCTCCTTGGGATACTGGAAGATGGGCCTTTATGATGCAGTATATTCTGAAGCAGTGACATTTATAAGGTATTATTTCTTCCATAGTCAAGATCTAAGGATCCAAGGACAAGTATGTAAAAGTGATTTTCTTACAAAATAGTTTGTTCTTCATCCCAGTGACTTTGAGATCTTCTCTCTAAAAAGTGTTACTATTCTCTGGGGGAAATATTTCTAAAAGGTGATACAATAGATCTGTCCATTTTGGACATAGGAGTGAACCAGTAGGCAAAACAAAGAGTTAAAATGTTGCCTACTGTGTTCGAGTCTCAGGTGACAAAGCAGAATAAAACGAAGTGGTTAACAGCATGAATTCTGGAGTCAAATTGCATTGGCTCAAATTTCAGATAAATAACCATGGGCAAAGTTACTCAGCGTCTGGGTCTTAATTTTCTCGCCTGTAAAATTGGTGAGATATTGATAGTTAAATTTGCCAAGCTTTTTGAAAAGTACCTGGTACATAATATATGATACATGATGCTTACTATTAGTTTTTGTATTAATATTAAGATGAAATAATGTTGCCCAGATTGGGAACGTAAGGAGTATATATGGAGCCCTGGTAGTACTCTGGGAGACACCCAGTGAAAATGGTCAAATGATTGTCATCCTATACAGACAAGACCAACAGAGTTCAGACCACTCAAGATAAAGTTTTGGATTATCCCACAAGAAAGACAAATAACACCTAATATTTGAGGTTCTGAGGGAATTTAAATGGGTGCAGAAAAAATGGAAGAAGAAAATTGTAAACGCTCATGAATTCATGATCAATTTAAGGTGTGTCTCAAGTAGCTTTCTATACTTTGATCTCTCTCTCTCAAGTACATCCTCTCTCTAGTGTACTCTCACTCTCTGTTCTCTCTGTTTCTCTTGCACGTCATCATCATTGGAATTATTATCCTTTTCTCTTTCATCACCTCTAACAATTTATTTTCATCTCCTTTTTATTCCCTACAATTTTATATAGAATATGTATCTATGGCTTAGTGTGATGTTTGTTAAATCATATGAAGAAGGGTGTCTGAGTGAACAGAAGAGCAGGTGGTGGTGTTGGTCTTGTTGCTAGGACATTAAGTAGGGGAAGAGGAATGTTGATTATAGAAAAATTGCAGTCTAGACAAATTTGTAATGAGCTGTGAAAAAAATAACTCCGATTTCTATTTATGTAATGTTAAGGCAAAAAAGCAGCTAACCTTTACGAGCATTATCTGTTCCAGGATGTCCAAAGTTTTATCTCTTTATATTCCCAAAACCACTCCTACAAAGTACAAAAAGAAGATATTTCTTTGTTATCAAGTCAAACATAGAGCCAAGTGTTGTATATCTTACTTGAGAAAAACTTATAAAAACTCTTTATAATTTATTATAATAATAATGAAAAGATATGATTCCTAGGGTATGTTTTATAACCTTCCCAAAGTCGTATAGCTACAGAGCAGCAGGCTCAAACTAGATCTCAAACTAATTCAGTTGAATCTGAAACCAACCCATCATTTTTCTACTATTCCATACTTCCTTGAATAATGTGAAATCATGGTTAGGAAGGCTGTTAAAAGAATATTATATTAAAAAAATTTCACATAGGAAGCTAGAAGAAAAGTACCTTAGGGCGGAATAAATATTATGGAGAAAGGCACACAATTCTGAAAATTTCCAAATGATCAGAGAGAGGTGAAAAGTTATTTATGGTTTGAGTTTAGAAACTTGAAAGGGTGATAAAAATGGAGATAGGGTTTGGTGCTTGTGATGGGGTAGTGGGATTAAATTTAATGACTCTATCCTGTTGGTATTGAGAAATCAGGATTTTAAAGCTTAAACTCAATTGGGGGAACACAGTATTTAATACACCATAGGAAAGAGTATAAGTAAGAATGTATCTTGGTACGCAGAAATCTAGATTTTATATGATGGAAAAGCAGATGTGAAGCCCTATTATATAAAAGAAAGACAAGAGTAATCCTATTTTCAGGGCTTCCCTGGTGGCGCAGAGGTTGAGAGTCCGCTTGTCGATTCAGGGGACACGGGTTCGTGCCCCGGTCTGGGAAGATCCCACGTGCCGCGGAGCGGCTGGGCCCGTGAGCCATGGCCGCTGAGCCTGCGCGTCCGGAGCCTGTGCTCCGCAACGGGAGAGGCCACAGCAGTGAGAGGCCCGCATACAGCAAAAAAAAAAAAAAAAAAAAAAAAAAAAACAGAATAATCCTATTTTCAAACCCTAGAAGTAACAAACAGTTTTAAAAAATAGTTTACAAGTGCATAACATTACTTCCTGCAGAGTAGTCAGTTCATAGAAGAAAGAGATAAGTTTACAGCTCTTGTTTTTAGTCAGATGAGAGCAATCTCCGCACTAAACACGTTATAAAACATTTTCATCTATGAATAAACAGTCTGAGTACTTTGGGCAGAAGTCAAAGGGTTGTAAATATAAGAGAGATTTACTACTATTATTTATATTCTATTGAATTTCATTTTACTTTTCTTTGAACATCATCAACTCCTTTGCCTTCTTTTTGTTGTCACTAGAAAGAAAAATGAAGAGGTAATAATTCTCTTAATTTTAATTTCAAATGTAGAAGCCTTTTTGCATTTAAAATTTCATTTCTTTTCTTGGTATGAGATATTTTTGATCATATACCTGTGCATAATACTAAGAATTTTGACAAAAAGAGCAAGTTAAATAGAAATAATCCTGGCTTTCTTTTGTCAGATTAAACTATAAAATAACTAAAAAATATAAACAAAGTTCTATCAGTCTTCCGATTCATTTTCTAACTTTTATTTGGAGCCAAAGGCATGTTTTACTTCTTTTATCCCTCTAATGTTGTATTGAAACTTCATATTGAAATTTTTATACATTTAAAACTTTTACATATGATTATTGTTTGTTTTCTAAGCTATCTCCTCTGGAATTTTAGGAATTTGTAGGTGGTTAGAACTAAAGCCACAAGTTAAAGTAGAGCCCACAGATAATTTAACGTCGTTTTAGAGCTGACATCTACTGGGCCTTGATTTAAAGGGGAGTTGCACTATCAAAAATTTTCAGTCAATTCAGAGAATAGAGGATATTAGAAGTCATGAGAGAATTCCCAGACTGTTGAGAAGTTTAGACAGCGAAGTAAATTATACAAAGGAGGAAAACAAAGTCCAGAAATTACGCTAAGTTATTGTGACACATTCTGAATACCATGCACAGTAGTCAGAATAATGCCTCTCCACAAATATGTCCATGCCTTAAACCCCAGAACCTATGAAAATGTTATTTCATATGGCTAATTTCTCTTCTAAACTGAAAGTGAAAGGGGCAGGAAGAAACTTATTTGATGCTCCTTATTCATTTGAATGTTTTCTCATATGAATTCCTACTATCTTTTTTAATAATTTAAGTCCTTTTTAGTTAGGCTTCTGTTTTCCAGGTTTAGGTGTATTGGATAAGGAATATTCACAGAGGCTATACAGGGAAACTAAATAGTGACCAAATTAGAGATACCAGTTAGTCTTAATGAGACACATTACAATGACTCCAATCAAATATTTAAAATATTGTCTGCTATGAACATTTTTTCAGATAAACTTTATTCTCACCAATTTCTCTTTTATAGTGAGTACAATAGTGTTAGTTTAAGCAGCTATATCCATTGTTATATATATCTGCTATTATAGGTCTTTTGTCATAGATTTCTGGTATAACTCCTTGTGTCCCACAGAATTAATGCTGTTCTAGAAACATTTCTTGACATGAAAAAGATAATTACTATTTTTGTGGTATCCCTAAATAGTATGTTAAATTTTATTAATGTTTTATTAATGTGGTAATTTTAATAGCCATAAATATTTATAACAGTTCACACAGTTTGTCTAGTTGTCCTCTAATTAAATACTGGATAACTTAATTCTTGTAACTGCCTTTGAACTTCAAGTGTATTTATTAGATCAATTAAATCTAGGACAACTTGTAATTTCCCCATTCTTAAATCTAATATCCATATATAAGTGCACTAAAATACAATAGTAAACAAATGCATATTGAAATATTACTCTATGAAATACTAATATATAGGCATTAATTTTTCCTTTAATATATTTTTCCTCAAGACATTCATCAAATTGTGTAATATCAAGCTTCCTACATTTAATACATTTCTATTCTAATTATCGACTTAGATTTTGATATGTTTATAATTTGGGAGATATGATGGGGAAGGAAAATGAAAATAATATAGAGGATATCTTAAAATAATTCTAAGGAGGGGAAGGCCCTGAGAAGATTGGAAACTCAGTAGATGCTAATCTTTATAACTGTCTACAAATTTTTTCAAAACGACTTTTCATCTGTAACATAAATTTGGGTGGGAGAAAAAGGAAGAAAATTTACAGTCCTGTGGAAAGACAGGGAGAGAGAGAGAGCTAGAGGGAAAGGTAGAAAGGAAGAAAAGGAGGAAGAATCCTCTTCCTTATTTGATTTCCTGACTGAAGATTTTAAGTTAAAGGGCGTCTCTTTCTTTTCCTATTTATCGCTACAACTACCTCCTATACAATTAAATTATCTGATATTTGATCTTTATTGTATTCTATATTACCTAATCTGGTGTATGCAAATTTGCAAAAAACATTTTCATTTGTTCTGGTCTTGTATTTCTATGCTTTGTACATTGTACAGAGTTAATGCATTTTTCAGCTGGAGTATTTTTAGAAAAGAAGAGCACATAATTTTTTTTGAAAGCAGTTTGAATATCTGTGATGTTTGTTTATCTCTTTGGAAATTAATGAAGGATTTCTTTCCTCTCAAAATAATGTTCATGTAACCCAGAGCCTGGGAAAATTATCAATATTTTATCTAAATTAAAATCTAAATTAAATCTTTTTTCTCCCTATGATCCAACTTCTTCTTGGTGAGTATTCAATTATTGTAGTGAATTTATTGTTGTTCTGAAACTGGAGGAACATTAAAAACATTGAAGGAACTACTCAGAGCAAAGTCATTTAGCACTCTATTCAAAGAAAAAAAGTGTAAGAACTGGCGTGAGAACAGAACAAAGGTAAGACTGGGAATTAGAAACTCGTGAAGGTTGTGCAGCAAATGAAACCACCAAGATAATGATAAGGCAACCTGCAAAATGGTAGAAAATATTTGCAAATCATCTATCTAATAAGGGTTTAATATCCAAAGTTTATAAAGAAATCATATACTTCAATATAAGAAAGAAAACCCATCTAATTAAAATTGGATAGAGGAACAGAATTGACATTCTTCCAGTGAAGATATACAGATGGCCAACAGGTACATGAAAAGATGCTCAACATCACTAAACATCAGGGAAATGCAAATCAAAACTACAACGAGATATCACCTCACACCTTTTAGAATTGCTATCATCAAGAAGACAAGAGATAACAAGTGTTGGTGAGGATGTGCTCTGTTAGTGGGAATGTAAATTAGTGCAGCCACTATGGAAAATAGTATGGAAGTTCCTCAAAAAAATAAAAATGGAACTACCATATGGTCCAGCAATCCTACTTCTGGGTATGAATCCAAAGGAAATGGAAACAGTATCTTGAAGAGATATCTGCATTTCTGTGTCCACTGTAGCATTATAAAAACACCTAAGCTTCTGTCCTCCAAAGGATGAATGGATAAACAATAAGTGGTATATAGGTGCCATATATGGACAAAGTACACACACACACACACACACACACACACACACACACACACACAAAATGGAATATTATTTGGCCATGAAAAATAAGGTCATTTTGCTATTTCTGACAGTATACATGGTCCTTGAAGGCATTATGCTCAGTGAAATAGATCAGACAAAGACAAATACCATATGATATCAGGAATATGTGTAGAATCCAAACTCATAGAAACAGAGACTAGAATGGTGGTTTCCAGGGGCTTGTGGGTAGGGGAAATGGGAGATTTAGTCAAAGAGTATAAGCTTCCAGTTATAAGATAAGCAAGTTCTGGGAAACTAATGTATAGCATGGTGATTATAGCTAATAATACTGTATTATATACTTAAATGCTGCTAGGAGAGTACATCTTAAATGTCCACACCAGAAAAAGAAATGAAATTATATGAGAGGATGCAGGTATTAGCTAACACCATGGTAGTAATTATTACACAATATGTAAAGGTGTCAAATCAAACACTTTGCACACTATACACTTACACAAGATTTTATGTCCATTATATCTCAATAAAACTGGGGGGAACAAAGAAACCCATTGACAAAGAGTCTGATGATACTACAGGAGCAAGGGTGTTTCCAAAACTAGCAGATAACAGAAAAATCTTTAAAGTTATCTATACATAGATCATGGGATCAACCATGATTTTTGTATCAAAGTATTGTTAATTGGCTATATTTCAAAAAACTAAAAAAATTAGCTGTAATTTAGTTTGTTCAAATATCAACATATATATATGTGTATATATATATATATATATAAATGCATGATAGTTCATTACAACAAGGATGTATCTTGAGGGCATTATGCTAAATGAAATAAGTCAAAAAGGTAAAGACCCATTGTGTATGATCTCATATGTAAAATCTAAAAAAAAAATCATAAATATAGAGAACAGATTGGTGGTTGTCAGAGGCAAGGGATCAGAGATGAGAAAAATAGGTGAAGCTTATCAAAGAGTATAAAATTACAGTTATAAGATAAAATAAATCCTGGGGATATAATGTACAGCATGGTTACTATAACTAACTGTACTATATTTTATATTCGAAAGTTGTTAAGACAGTATATCTAGAAAGTTCTCATCACAAGTAAAAATTGTAACTATGTGAGGTGATGGATGTTAACTAAACTTATTGTGGTAATCATTTCATAATATATACATATATCAAATCATTATGTGGCACACCTTACACTAATACAATGTCATATGTCCATTATATCTCCATAAAAATGCATGGATGAATAAGTTAAGTGATATGATGTGTGCTTTTTTATGAGTAAAATTGTCATTTAAACATTATCAGAACCACGTATTGAGGCAATCCAGCATGGCTGACACCAAGATTACTTAAGTAATGCATGCTTCTAAAGACTCTCTTCTAATCATGTGACCCTTCATTGTAACATGATCAAAATCATCTTGTCTTTGAAATGAAATAAAAATAGTAGAGTCTAACTTTCGTAGTTATTTTTTCACTGCCAATTACTACTTATTGGTGACTCATTTACTGCCTTTTGAATAACTTTTAAACATTTTGAGTAGCATCAGACTTACTTTCTTTTTTTCCAAATTGATCTCTAAGGATGAAAGGCTCACTCTTCTTTATATCTGTGTATACAGTCAACTAACATCTCAATTTCTACATGAGAAAGTTCACATGTCACTAATACTCTATGAAATCTATGAGAAAGCAATTAGAAATTATGATAAGATTATAAATAGATTTTCATTCTAACTAATAAATCAATTAATAGCTGTATTACTTTCCCCCACTGCCAGAATAAGACCGTATATATATATATATATATATATATATATATATATATATATATATATATGTATATACATATATGAATGAAAGCTACTTATCTTCCATTCATTCCTATAACTTACTGCAAGAGAAATAAGTTGCTGGATTATAAAAACAAAGCAAATCAGAACTTAAATATATCTGTTTATATTTTTAACAAAAATGAGACCATAAAGATAATTTCTTAAGTAATATTTAAATTTTATGTAGTATGAAATGACAATAGAAAAGAACAGATGATTTTTAGTTATATAAATTTTTTCAATATCCATTATCAAATGATGTTATAACTTGCATAACTTCACACTTTAAAATCCTAGAGTTAACATAGTATTTTAATTGCTATCCAATGTAGGAAATTTCTATTAGTCAAAAACAGAGTAAAAATAAATAAATAAAAATTTAAAAAATAAATTAAAAAAAACAGAGTGACCATTAGGCAAACAGTTAAGTATCAATGGAAGTTAACTTTTTCGAAGTAATATCAGAGTGTATATATCACCTCAAGCTTGGAACAGTTTTGCAGACATTCTGTATATTTGGAAATCGCATTTTGTGATGCAGCTAAGTTGAAATAGCTAGCTACATTTCCAACATCTATACCAGTACTGAGAACAGCTAATGATAGAAAGACTCCTTGGCAAACCAATTCTCCAATTCTCCTGGAATCTGGACTTTTAAGTAGTTTGTAAGAAAACACATTATTTAGCCAGCTATAGATTCTACTATTTCATGGTTACGATTACAATTCATTAATCAATTTATAGATATAAATACACTATCATTCAAAAATAAATAAGCATTTAAACACACTATAATAAATAAATATAATTAAAACAATAGCCATCTACATTCATTTGTCTCCTAGCTATTTGGTGAAGTTACTGAAGCACAGAGCCAGACATCTAATACCATATTTAGTTTTGTTTATTAAAATAATGAAAGTATGTTAATGACAAAGTGCAAAAATACATAATAGAAATTAATGTACTGTGAAGTAAAATTTTGTTTGAAAATCAAGACAAGTTTAGTAAAAGCTTGTCTTTAAATGAACATTGCATAATGTGCATTTAACAACTATTAAATCATTTTTATTGAAGTGTATCTGCAAATTATACACCATGAAAAATGATAGCAATATGCTCAAAACAGTCTAAGTCTAGTGTATGGAATTACATTAATTTTAAACAGTACTCAAGTTATTTTGTATAATCACAAAAAACAGGAGTTTAGAAACATCTGCATAAATTTTACTTATTCTTTTTAGTGTTTACATCAATGTATGATTTAATCTCATTCTAGTATAGTTAATTCTTACACCTAATAATTCTTTTATAAAAGTTCCATTTTGATTCAAATGCAAATAAACCCTGAGTATCGCATATATAGTACAGTTATCATAAACATTACATAGTATATGCATATATAGGGAAATTTGAGGGGACACATAATATAAGCAGATTTTATATATGATCTTATTGATAAAGAATATCAAAGATTACTAATTTTAACATATGTGAAATCTTGTCTAATTTATAAATGAATTAAGTCCTCAAAAATACAATATCATATATGTATAGGCTACAATTTAAAATATGTTATATATATCTAAGTGAATAAAGAAAAATACGTAATTTTATCAGCATTAATGATTAAATGATATTATTTAATAAAGACTTTCAAATGAAACAATTATGATTTTATTTATTTGTCTTGACATATAGTTGATTTACAATATTATACTAGCTTCAGGTGAACAACACAGTGATTCAATATTTTTATAGATTATATTTCATTTAAAGTTTTTTAAAGTAATGGCTATATTTCCCTATGCTGTGTGATATATACTTGTAGCTTATCTATTTTATACATAATTGTTTGAACCTTTCAATCACCTACCCCTATGTTGCTCCTTCCTCCCCTTCACACTCCAGCCTGGTAACCATTAGTTTCTTCTCTATACCTATGATTCTGCTTCTGTTTTCTTATATTTATTTATTTGTTTTATTTTTTATATTCCACATATAAGTGATAACATACACTATTAGTCTTTCTCTGTCTGACTTATTTCACTAGGCATAATACTCTCTAGGTCCAACCATGTCACTGCAAACAGGAGAATTTCATTATTTTATGGCTGAGTAATATTCCATTGTGTATGTGTGTGTGTGTGTTTGTGTGTGTGTGTATCACATCTTCTTTAATTAATTCATCTGTTGATGGACACAGTTTGTTTCCACATTTTGGCTATTGTAAATAATGCTGCTATGAACATTGGGGTGCATGTGTCTTTTCGAATTAGTGTTTTTGTTTTCTTCAGATATATACTCAGGAATGGAATTGTTGGATCATATTGTACTTAGTTCTGTTTTTTCCTTTTCTGAGGAAATTCCATACAGTTTTCCATAGCAGGTTCATCAATTTGTATTCTCACTGACACTACACTAGGGTTCCCTTTGCTTCACATCTTCACCAACATTTGTTAATTGTGGTCATTTGTTGATAGCCATTCTGACAAGAATGAGGTGATATCTCATTACGGTTTTGATATGCATTTTTCTGATGATTAGCAGTGTTGCTCATCTTTTCATGTGTCTGTTGGCTCTCTCATGTCTTCTTTGGATAAATATCTATTCAGGTCTTCTGCCCATCTTTTAATCAGGTTTTTTTTTTTTTAATTGACTTGTATGAGCTGTTTATACATTTTGCATACTAACCCCTTGTAGTTTATATCATTTAAAATATTTTCTCCCGGGCTTCCCTGGTGGTGCAGTGGTTGAGAGTCCGCCTGCCGATGCAGGGGACACGGGTTCCTGCCCTGGTCTGGGAAGATCCCACGTGCCGCGGAGCGGCTGGGCCCGTGAGCCATGGCCTCTGAGCCTGCGTGTCTGGAGCCTGTGCTCCGCAACGGGAGAGGCCACAACAGTGACAGGACCACGTACCAGAAAAAAATATATATATATATTTTCTCCCATTCAGTAGGTTGTCTTTTCATTTTGTCCATGCTTTCTTTTGCTGTGCAAAAACTTTTAAGGTTCATTAGGTCTCATTTGTTTATTTTTGCTTTTGTTTCCTTTGCCTTGAGACAGATCCAAAAAAATTGCTAGAATTTATGTCAAAGAGTGTTCTGTTTATGTTTTCCTCCAGAAGCTTCATGGGTTTTGGTCTTACAGTTAGGTCTTTACTCCACTTTGAGTTTATTTTTGTATATAGTGTAAGAAAATGTTATAATTTCATTCTTTTACATGAAGGTGTCCAATTTTCCCAGTATCACTTTTTAAAGAAACTGTCTTTTCTCCATTGTATTTTATTTTATTTTTTTGCTTTTTATCCCTGGTCTTTAGTGATTTTTGTTATTCAAGAAAAAGAGAAATGTTACATAGCATTGTTCATGACCTTTTCACAGGTTATATTGGCTTAGATGAGTCTTGTTCCATTATATATTTTTGCCTCTGTACTTAAGATTTTAATAACAAAAATATATTTTTATTCTCACCACTTTCTTTCCAATTATCTGAAGTGTTAATAATACATCAACATTGTAAAGTCTTTGTTGGTACTAAATTATAAAATATATCCACAATCACTTTGCTTCCATTAAATGTTCAAAATAGAGTAAACAAAAATGCATGTTCCATAGTATTAACGTGACTTCCAATATAAAACTAGACAGTGTAAATACTTCCTAACTCATTCTATAGGATCAGCATTACTATAATGTGAAGACCAGACAAAGATATGGAGAGACAAAAGACTCAGAATAGTAACACAATATTGAACGAAAACAAAGTTGGAACACTGACCGTACCTGACTTCATGACATAGTGTAAAGCTAAAGTAATCAAGAGAGTGTGGTATTAGCAAAAAAAAAAAAAAAAAAAAAAAGACAAATAGATCAATGGAATAGAACATACAGCACAAAAATATGCCCACATAAATATAGTCAGCTGATCTTGACCAAGGAGCAAAGACACTAAAATGAACGAAAGATAGTCTTCTCAACAAACAGTGTTAAAACGCATGGACAACCACATGCAAAAATAGTGAATCTAGACACAAACTTTACACCCTTCACATTTGAAATTAATTTAAAATGGTTCTGAGACCTCATTGAAAAATCCAAAAATATAAGACTTTTAGAAGATAACGTAGGAGAAAATTTAGATGACTTTGGGTTTGGTGATGGCTTTTTAGATTTGAAACTAAAGGTATGACTCATGAAAGGAAGAATTAATAAGCTGGACTTCATTAAAATAAAAAATTTTGCTTTGTGAAAGATGCTGTCAAGAGAATGAAAAGCCACAAACCAGGAGAAAATATTTTCAAAAAACATATCTAATAATGGACTGTTATCCAAAATATACAAGGAATTCTAAAATTCAACAATAGGAAAACAAACCAATTAAAAAATGGGCTAGAAACCATAGCAGACACCTCACCAAAAAGACATACTGATGGCAAATAAATGTATAGAAAGATGTTCCACATCATATATCATCAGGGAAATGCAAATAAAAACAACATATATTTTGTCAATTAATTTATGAAAAAGGAGCCAAAAATATGCAATTGTGAAAGGACAGTCTCTTCAATAAATGGTGTGGGGAAAATTCAACAGCCACATACAAAAGAAAGAAACATGACCACTATCTTACACTGTACACAAAAATTACTCAAAATAGAGACTTGAACATAACCCCTGAAACCATGAAACTCCTAGAAGAAAACATAGGTGGTAAGTTCCTTGACATAGGTCTTGGTTATAATTTTTTTAATTTGACTTCATAAGAGAAAGCAACAAAAGCAAAAGTAAGCAAGTGAAACTACATCAAATTTAAAAGCTTCTGCACAGCAAAGGAAAACATCAACAAAATGAAAAGGCAACTTACTGAATGGGAGAAAATATTTGTATATCATATATATGATAAGGTACTAATATCCAAAATATATAAAGAACTCATACAACTCAATAGCAAAAATACCCCCAAAACTGTGATCTAAAAATGTGATTTTTAAAACATCTGTATAAACATTTTCCAAAGAAGGCATACATATGGCCAAAAGGTATGAGAAAGATATTAAACATCTTTAATAATCAGGGAAATGCTGATCAAAACCATAGTGACATATCACCTCACACCTGTTAGAATGGCTATTATAAAAAAAAATAAAAAATAAATAAAAATCACATGTTGGTGAGAATTTAGAGCAAAGAAAACACTTGTGGACTGCTGGTGGGAATGTAAATTGGTGCAGCCACTATGGAAAACAGTAGAGTTTCCTTAAAAAATAAAAATAGAACTACCATATGGTCCACCAATACTACTTCTAAGTATTATATGGAAATATGGAAAAACCTGTGTCCATCTCTGGATGAATGGATAAGGAAATTGTAATATATATAAAGTGGAATATTACTCAGCCATATAAAAGAATGAAATCTTGCTATTTTTGACAGTGTGGATGGACTTCAAGGGCTAAGTCCATAACTTTAACTTGTTAATTATGTTAAGTTAAATAAGTCAGGCAGAGAATCTTTCTTATATGTGTGATCTTAAAAAAATCAAAAAACAAACTCATAGCTACAGAGAAGAGATTGGTGGTTGCCAGAGGTGGGGATGAGGGGTAGAAGAGTTAGATGAAGGGAGTTAAAAACAAAAAAGAAAACACAATACAATTTACACATCACTCCAATATAATTAGAGGTCTTTTTAGTGATGAAAATGTTCTGTGTAATGACTATATCAATGTGAATATCCTGGTTGTAACATTGAACTATATTTGCAATAGTTTACCATTGGGGTAAACTTAGTAAAGGTTTCAATAGGATCTCTCTGTATTATTTCTTTCAACTGCATGTAATTCTATAATTATCTCAGACAAAAATTCAAGTAAAAAAGACACTAATAAGAAAACATGTAAGTGTTCCACAGACTATGACAAACTATTTACAGGATGCTTACCTGAAAAAAGACTCATAAAAGCAAACAAGAAAACATTAGACATTTAACACCTGGTTTATTCTTTTGTTTTTAAATTTTTATTGGAGTACGGTTAATTTACAATGTTGTGTTGGTTTCTGCTGTAAAGCAAAGTGAATCACTTATACATATACATATATCCACTCTTTTTTCTTTAAGATTTTTTTCCCATATGGGCCATTACAGAGTATTGAGTAGAATTCCCTGTGCTACACAGCAGGTTCTTATTAGTTATCTATTTTATATATAGTAGTGTGTATATGTCAGTCCCAATCTCCCAATTTATCCCTCCCCTCACCCCCAGTTCATACTTCAAGTGGTAAACTCATCCATAATCTTCATCACCAATCATAAAATTAGTACATGAATTCACATTGGACATGGAAAAGAAGACTGTAACAAAAAGGTTGAATCTTTGAGTAAATATCACAGGTAATTAAAAAATATATATTCCTTAATATTATCTTTAAAATAGGAATCAGTCAGCTTCTACCATTCCATCAGCCCATACTTGAGCTTTCAACACATGTCCACAGGAATCCAACTGATTACATTTTTTTGAGGGAGGAAGTTGTTAACATGTAAACAATTAACCTAATTGAAAAAGAGTATTAGGAGAATGAACAGTTATTTTATTAAATGACTGTAAAATATATATCGTTTTGCAGGACCCAATAAATACCATGCAAAATAAAAAGAAGAAAAGAAAGTAGCAGGGTAGAAAACAAAACCTGTTATTTAAATAAAAAGTTATGAATGAACAGAAAATATATTTTTCCTTTTGCAAAATCAATCAACATTGACAAATTAATCTAATTCCTTTAACATTAAAATTACTGTCTACTATTTTATTATTTAAATGCTTTCTTTCATTCTAAGCTTACTTTTTTTTTTTTTTTTTTCTGTATGCGGGCCTCTCACTGCTGTGGCCTCTCCTGTTGCGGAGCACAGGCTCCGGACGCGCAGGCTCAGCGGCCATGGCTCACGGGCCCAGCCGCTCCGCGGCATGTGGGATCTTCCCGGACCGGGGCACGAACCCGTGTCCCCTGCATCGGCAGGCGGACTCTCAACCACTGCGCCACCAGGGAAGCCCTAAGCTTACTTTTATCCTTAGCAAAATAATGCTATAATTTGCAGTGTACTCAATCAAAATGAATATTATTAAAATGATTAATGTCCCATGATCATTTCAGAATATAAAGACAAAATTAGACATGAAATATTTTGTGTGCATTAGTCAGTCATCTTTGTATCTCTTCTTTTTTAGTATATTTATTACCATGATGTAAAGGCCCTATATTAAATTAATTTTGCTTATAACATTCTAAAATAAATGTTTGGTGCAGGATCTTCCATTCTGTCCCCACCTCTGAGGGGGTGAGTCTAGATATCAGGAGGGGGGAAGGACTAAAGCCAGTATGCTCCCTAGTTGGACCTTGCCTATTAACAATTTATCTGTCCCTTTCTCTTCTTCCAAAGGTTGGTGCAGCATTGGAGATGGGGTTAGGGGTGGGAGATTGCACTGAAAAGACTCGGAATCTCTATTCTGCAACAGACTAAATCATTACTTGTTCTCCTAAAGCTGCAGAATAAACAGTGAAGACAGAGATGTTTCACCTTCCTCTTACTAGCTTTTTGGGACCTTTTCAGGGACACCGGAAATTGGAAGGCCTAACCGGAGAGACAAAGGGGTAAAAGGAGGCAGAAAGGGGCTCCCCTCTTGCACATACGTGGTACCCCATGTTGGTAAATAGACCTAGATTTTCTTTGACTCTATTTTCCAATTTTCCTGTATCTCTACTAAGGTTAATTTGGGATTTTGTTCTTCCCAGCAGCTTCTTAATATGCTGATTCAAAGATGGCAACCCCAGCAGCTGCCCTTCAATGACTTGTTCATAGTCCTATTATTAGACCTACCATCCTGATTCCAATTACTTGTTTGTCTCAGAGTAGGCTTTCAGGGCAAGGACAGCATCTCATTTGAGTCCCCAGGGACTAGAACCGGATGAAAATTGCTGTAAGAACTCAATAAGTATGCATTGGTTAAATTGATAAATAAATGAATTTCTCTTGGCATTCAAGAATAAAGTAGTATAGATCAAGGACTTCTATAGAGAAGATCATTGCTCCAAAGGAAAACAGAGAGTATAAAAATCTAATTGAATTGAGCATTCCATGCAGGCTAGAACCACTAAAAAGTTTTAAACACTGCTGTAAACTCTTTCTTAGTGTAGTATCGTATCTAAAAGCGACACCACTGTGTTGTAGTTTTCAACATAACCTTAAGCAGGTTAGTTTAATTAAATCATAAAATGTTTCAACATTTCAAATTTGATTATGACGAAAACATATCTACAATAAGAACTTTCAGATCAGGTGACCAAAACTCTATCGTTCATCACCCCAGAGAGAACACACACACTTCTTACAGAAAGCTACTCTGATCTTCTTAAAAGAGTATTTTTCCAAAATTAAATAGATCCAAATATTATGAGACATAGCTTTCAATAAGGTTGATTGAGCTTCCATAAATTTTATTTGTAGGGTACCCAGAACTGTTCATTTAACTTACTGAAAACAACAGTAAGAAGTTAATATGTGTTTGCAGGTGCGTAAGCTGGTTGCCGGGTGTGTCCCATCCATATTCTACACCTTCTGAGAATGCAGGAAATCTCAGTGGTGAAGATGAATTTGTCTTTTGGCTCAGTATTTAGTTATAGAAAGGAGAAGAGAAAGGGGGAAAGGAGGAGTCTTATTTTGACAATAAGAAAAAACAAAGATTTATCATTCATCAGAAAACTGAGTGCTATAGGAGGAGGCCAGTGACTCACATTCTGTTAGACTGAAACAAACAAGACTCTCTTTACAACAGAACACATTAAATCCAGCTAAAAGATGATGCTTTCAAACTCAAACTAACATTATTATATAAACAACCATATTGAACACAGTTTTTTTCTTCTAAGGACAAATACAGTTTTAAATATGATTTTTAAAAAGTAAAAATTTAATAATGAAATTATATACAGAGGCAAGTTTTATATATTTGTTAGACATTTTGAACTTCACTTAAAAATGTACACATGCTCATATATTATAGTTTATTTGTTCTGGCTCTGAATTCTCTGTAACACATATCTTGCAACTGTCTTTTGGTATATTTTGATCTGACTATATCTTTTTCGGCGAAAACATCCATTAGGTAACCAGTACCCTATGTTTAGAAATGAAACCAAGCAGGACCCTGCAGGGCCTCCCCAGGGAAAGACCCCACCCCTACCCAGGAGAAGCACCAGAACGGTGGTCATAGACCCAGCAGGTCCTCCCTGTTTCCCATAGTCTTTGTGAAAAAAGCACAAACTACTGGGCCAGAGGGGAAAAGGAAAGAATCATTAACTGCTTTAAGTTAAACAAAAATTCCTCAGTGATGATTTGTATTGCCCACTGCACTGTCAGAGGCCTGGACTAGACTGGCCAATGATAAAACCTAGTATAGCATTTTATAACCTCTAATAAGTTAATTAACTTCACTTTGGTACAGCATTCTTGTCTCTTGTGAAAGTGACAAAGTAATGAACATGTTAAATCCCACTGAATTGCAAATGAACATTGCTGCCAAGTTGCTACTTGTGGAATATTAATAACTAGGACTTCCTTAACCTAACTGTGCACTGGAATCGCAATGAAGATTAAAAAAGAAATGCAGATTCCCAAACATCCCCACAGGGCTAGTGGATTATAATCTTGAGTTCTAGTTGCCCCTGTCTGTTAACTGCAGCCAGAGTTGATAATGAATGTCTTAAACAGCTAAGGCTGTCAGCGTGTACTGAAAAAACAATCTTAGAACAAAGGTAATAGTTGGTAAAAAGTTTCTTGCTACTAAGAGAAGTAAGAGATTAAATAACAGCAAAAATAAGATGTGTAATCTATATACTGGAAAATAGTTTTGATTAATGAGATATGAGACGGCCTGGCACTTGTGTGAAAAATGAGCCTGGTCAAAGCAGGTGAAGAAAGAGGAATGAGTCAGAGAAATTGGCATAAATATATGGTCCACCTACCAAGAGATCAGAATCCCAACTGCAGCTTTGAGTAAGTCAGACTTGAGAGTTTGGAAGTGTAAATTCAACAGGCTCTTGTGTAAAGCATGTTATTTTGGTATTCACACTTGGATCCAAAATATGGAGGACAAGCCTATATATTTCTGAATGTGCTTTTAGTTTAGCCAGGCTCATTTTTATAACACACTGCATTGAAAAGTCAGCCCACACCTTCATATTCCACAACACGAAATACCCAACTTCTCGCTACCCTTAGGACAGTCTTCTAAGATGTTTAAGTTTTGTTTTCTGAAACTAAAGAGAGGAAGGTAAGTGTTTGGAATATAGAAAAGATCAATAAATAAAAGCTTTTTAAAATTGTTGTTATTGTTGTTATTGCAAATCTCCAATATTAGGTTTAATATTTAAAATATGTAAGAAGACTAATTTCTTGCTGGTATTAACACAAAAGCCAACCCTTCTCATACTGAATTAATTAAAACTATTTTCTGGTACATAGATTACATGTCTTATTTTTACTTAATTTAATCTGCTCTGCTTTTCCTCCTGAAAGCCCTGATCAGCTGTAGCGGTCCCTCTTAACTATCTAAATAGACTATCATAATAGTCTCCTTTTCAAATATAAAACAAAAATGATACTATAAATATAATTATAAATATATAAATTTTGACTTTTATCTATTTTCCTTTAATACTGTGGGGTTTTATTTATTTAACTTAAATTTTGGATTTTTCAAACACTTGGATCAAATGCACCTCATTCAATTAAAAAGACATTCCCAATATTATCTTCCTTTGCTTTACATTCCTTTAAAAACTTTTTTTTTTCTGAAAGACGATGCAGTTTTGAAGTTATACTAAGTTCTTATGCCTAGCATCAAGACTTTTTTTTTTTTTTTTTTTTTTTTTTTTTTTGCGGTCCACGGGCCTCTTAACTGTTGTGGCCTCTCCCATTGCAGAGCACAGGCTCCGGACGCGCAGGCTCAGCGGCCATGGCTCACGGGCCCAGCCGCTCCGCGGCATGTGGGATCTTCCCGGACCGGGGCACGAACCCGTGTCCCCTGCCTCGGCAGGCGGACTCTCAACCACTGCGCCACCAGGGAAGCCCAAGATTTTTTATTATATTCATGTTATTGCCTTCCTTTGAGGTGAAGCTAGTGTTCTTCTAATCCTTATTACCACCTTTACATGATTCCATTAATTAGTGTTTTACTTACCCTATGTTTCTGTTAATATATGTGCTTTCCACTTTGATGAGAGCAAACTTACTTATAATTACAAATCTAACTGAAATTTAATGAAATACAAAGGTCAAGTTTGAAAGTATACACAGTGAAGATAAGATAATGAATTATTCATCTTTGTGTCTGTAATGCTTAGTCTAGATCATATAAAAGTGCTCAGTGTTTATTGTGTAGAAATAGTACATAAGAGATGCAAGACACTGACATCAGTACTAAAATTCATTAAAAATAAACCACATGCACAAACAAAAATACTCTTATTCTTTCAGTACAAAGGATCAGTGAGGTTCTGTCACTTTTTCACACCATAAAATCAGAGAAAGGCAGAAGATGGCTTTGTATCATTTCACATCACCAAGTATCAGTGTATTTAGTTGTAAACAGAGGAGTGGAAGTCATATCCTCCCTTCATCAAGAGATATTGATTTTTGTGATATTGAAGGAGATAAAATACACAATATATAGCTTTCTTATTTTTAAATTGCTTTATACATATGTATCAGTAATTAAAATTACTCTGAAAAAGTGAGAAGCACTGCTATGTTAATTGATATCGGAATAAATCTGTCCCCCATCTTCCACACCATTTACCTAACAGGAAGTTAATCTGCTATTTGGGGAGCTCCTTGAATTTTCCCACCCCACTGGTTAGTATAAAGGTCTTCATGGCACAGTTACAGAAAGCCCCTTTGATCTTCCACCCATAGTGGTTACTGCAGTTCTATTGTTTCTATGTTAAGAATTATCATGGAAGAGCCAGGCACCCTTTTGAAAAGAGTAGTGTTATGGTATGGAGTCCAAACTTCCAGAGTGTACCACAAAGTCATTTCTCACCTCACCTGAATGACTGAAGGAAAACTAGTACACAAAACAGAACCAACAGTCTCCTTCCTCATGTAAGGAAAACTTTCCCTTCTTTCCCTTTCTAACATATCTGCATTGAAAACTCAGCCCCTACCTTCCTATCCCACACCCCCAAATACCCCACCTTTCACTACCCTTCGGACAATCTTCTAAGATGTTTATGTTTCCTGAAACAAAAGACTGGAAGGTAAATGTTTGGAATATAGAAACGACTCAATAAATTAAAGCTTTTAAATGTTGTTATTGTTATAATTATTATTGTTATACCAAATCTCTAATATTAGTTCTAGTTTTTAAATTATGTAAAGAGACTAATTTCTCACCAGTATTAAGGTGATGGTGGGTTTGGTTTTCATGTGACTTTACCTTTTATTTAGAAATAGTATCTTTCTATTTTTTTTTTTTGTAACTCTAAGTCTGTGAGCAAACCACTTAACCAATTCTAAAAAGGTGAAAAAAGGTATAAGCAAAATTAGGTTCGCTTAGAAAAGTGTAAGTAAAACGACTTAGAAAAAGTTGTCAGTAAATTTTAGTTCCCTTCTGCCTAGTCTCAATTTCTATACATTTAAATCCTTGCTTACTTAGTACAATTATTGTAAAAAATAAGTGAAAGAAAATGCTCTGTGCTGTTTATAAAATGTAAAATATGATTTAATATATATTCATAAATAGCTTTTGACTTCTTAGAAAGTTGTTCAAGTTTATGTTCACCATACCACATGACTGGACATCTAAACTGATCATGTTTGTGTGATGAACCAAGTGAATGCTTGCAGCCTATGAAGAGAAGATCAGAGTACTGGAACGCTGTAATTCAAATCTGTTAGCTCTGTTGATCTTGTTTTTAAAAAGTCTTAAAACTATGCTACTGTGAAAGCAAAACTAGAAGCTGCCTAGTTTTTAGTTCTAAAAGCAATATCACTTATATTTCATTTTTTGATTCAATTGCTCATTAGAAGAATTGATGTTAATGATATGACTTTTTAGTGTTTATAATCTCTGAGTCTTTTTGCCTGTTGTTATGGGCAACAGCGGGAAACTAATGATGACTAAGATGAGGTTAGCTAAAGATGGGGATTAAAAATTTAGAGATTAAATAATTTTTAAAAACAGCTTATAAATGGATATGCCTCTGTACATATGTGTACACACACACACATATGTATTCCCAAACAAAACAGTCCATATATTTAATTACATCTTCATTGATAAGTATGTTTCAAAGGTATTCATTTCTGCCACACATAATTTTATCAATCCCATTTCATATAGTCATGTTATTCATCTTTTTAAAAATAATTTTTACTTGCTTATCACTTGGGAATTTTAAAGCAGATTTAAATACTTTATTATACATACATTTGAAGTAAGTGCAGCCTGTTTCAAACACTTATTTAATGTTTCATGGGATGGGAATTTAGCAAAAATATCCATTTAAAATTACTTCTTCAAGCGCAGAGTAACAGTGTTCAGATGTATCCAAGCATCCACCGAGCTCACCACATGCACGGTGATGTGATCATTTAGAAGCTCGGCTGGGCTGTGTGTGTGTGAGGCATAAGAGCTGCTCAGTGGGCCCAATCTTACGCAGAATCGGCACAGTCAGATCCATCAGTAAGCTCTTGTGTCTAGCTCTCTGTTACAGCAGCCCTTCTGGTACCCCACATTTAAAGAGAATATCCAATAAAGTCCATATGCATATTTAAATATTTAGGATGCTATTTTGATGTTTAAAATTCCTGTTATAATATTACAAATACTCAGAGTTTATAAAAATCAGAATAGTGCTCTAAAAGCAAATACTGTTTTATCTTTTGAAGCAATAGAATTGTGAAACTTTTGATGATATATGACTGGGGTAATATGTTATGTAGTACCTAGGGCCAGTGTGGTTGATTTTAAGATGACATCGTGTTCGTACATTTATACTTAAAAAGAGAAGGCTGTTTCTACGCAAGGTAAGTAGTACGCCTATAATAATGGCAATGTAATATATCGAAAAGAACAGAAAAATACAAGACAAATATAGCCTTGTAAACAGTAGTATATATATATTTAAAATTTATTCTTTAATGTAAGTAAAATATATTTTTATGAAATTCCACATTTCAGGGATATAAGATCTCTAAGCATTTAAGTCATTTGGCTAAAAATAAGGATAGAATAAGGAGCTATCAGTAAAATTCAAAGGGAGATGTGAGTCAGCAAACTCAGAATGCTATATTACAAAATGATTATACAATACAATGCTGTTAATGTATTTTCCATATTTTGGATTAAATTTCCATATATTCTAACATAGGATTTCATCAACAATGTCATCTTTTACAGGACCTAGATCACACCAAACAGTATAT